>NC_138674.1:6122538-6190038 GCF_964273445.1 Streptopelia decaocto | reverse complement strand
ATCATTCATCCTGTACCGCTGTCCATCGCTGGCCTGCAAATAAAGGCAATTCTATCTTCAGATGCACGACAGGGTTTTTAAAACCAAAACACAGGCAGGACGTCACTGAAGGACACAACAGACCAACGCAAATCACACAGTTGACTTTTACCTTTACGAAGCAGTAATAGTGTCCTGCCTGACAGCTGTCACCTTTGTGGACCAGGACGGCATACAAGGAATAGAGGAGTGGTCCTCCAGTCGCTTGAGATATGTATGCACCAAGGTCCAAATATTCCAGGTACCGCACAAGCAAAGGAGAGATCAAGAGGATTCCAAAATTATCCTGAGAGTCTGTAGGAAGCAGCCTGAGAAAATCTTGTCATCAAACAATGGCCAGAGGAATAGAAAGACATCTTCTCAATTCATCAGAAACAGGTGTTGCCATTTCATCACCAAAGTGGTAGAAAACTCTTCTCGGCCAAACCAGCTCTTTATAAGCACCCAGATGCTTATCTTCACCCTGGAACTTTCCTCTCGCCACAAGAGAAAGAGCAAGGCAGAGCTATGGCATTGCTTTTTCTCAGGCAGCTGCACTCCATAGCCATCGTGTGCAGACATGAACAACTTCCAAAACAAGCATTCTGCTTCGGGAAAGGACTTCTTCCAAGCAGACAAGGTGGCTGTGCACTTGCTAACATACCTTGCCAATCTTTCTGCCAGAGAAAGGATGAAATCTCTTCAAGCACAGGGTCAGGACATTGGAGGGCTGATGGATTGTAAGCCTCTTGGATGCACTGACCTGCTGTTCACACCTTGAAAACAAACACAGACCCAACGCTTGTGACCTGTCATCTCCACGCTCTGCCCCCATCCAGGTAGGATTGTGTTAAGGCTTGTTTTGCCCAATTCAGGCAGAAGGGAAAAAAATGTACCCATCTTAGAAACAAATGCATTATTTGCCAAATTGTGGATGATTCAGGTGGTTTAGTTGTACGGGGAAGAAAAACAAACACACAAAGCCCAAGCGTGTCACAACTGGGTTTCTCAGTGAAGTCAAAACCTAACTAGTGCTCCCAGACATGCAAGACCATAACCCAGTATCTACTGTGAAGATGTCATTTGTAAAGATCTTACTTGCTACATTTATAGCTGTTTTCGCCATCCAGCTGCTCAGGTCTGACAAAGTCTTCCAGAGCCCTGGTGACAGATGAGGCTGCCTGGACGAGAAAGAAAGGAGAGCACTGGGCTCCTGGGAACCCAAAATCTCAAGAAACAGCTCCCCATGTGGTGCCAGTGTTATCCCAATAAACAGCTACCCCTGGGCAGCACGAAAGTGTCCCGTGCTCTGCCTGGTCAAAAATAGCAAAAGCCGCAAAAGCCGCAAAAGCCACCCGTCCAGCAATCACGTGCGTCCTGAGGAGTCCAAAGCAGGGTGGTAGGACAGCGTCATCGTGGCTGTTGATACCGTCCTTGCTCTTTGCCCAGCTGGCACCCAGCACAGGGTCCCATTTACAGGGACTTTGTGGCAGGAGCACACAAGTCCAGTTCCCTTCCCATCCACCACCATGCTCTTGCCTGCTAACAGCCCACAGTTTGAATTCAACGGAGTTTACTGGAGATAAACGAGGCCCCTGCAGGGACCTTGAAACATGTTGCACCACCATTTCCAAATATCTTACCTTGATATCCAAAGGAATATCAAGGAATGCCTCGTAGCTGTCCAAAACGGCTTTGCAGCTCAAGCACGTTACTGGAAGGCAAAGAGAAAAGCTTCTCAGGTTGGGAAGGAGACTAACTCTGCCCATTTCAATGACCAATACACCCTGGACATGCTGCCACATGCCAAAAGCAGTTTAACACAAACAGCAAAAGAGCCACGGACCGTTCTAAGCACAGTGATATTTTTAAAAATTACCTCTGGATCTTAGAAATCCTCCAAAGACCTGATCAATGACTGTGCTGGATTGAGAAGATGTGTCCTGGCTGGAAAGAAATGGTGATCATGGCTCAGAAGATGGAAGGCAGAGAGTTTGCTCTTCCAAGAGTTTCCTTGTTAGGAGACCCCCGGAGAGAGGGTTTCACTGATGATTTAAAGGAAGGAGTCAAAAGGGCTAGAGAACATTTCCATGGTCATGTGCTCATGCTTACTCACTGCTGCTGCTGCTCAAACAAGCTCTCTGCATGGCACCCACGGCACAGCCAAAGAATTCATGTGCGTCTTCCTGGGCGCCAAGCTGGAACTGTTCTCCTATTCCTGAGCAAGAAGAAGGTTTTCATGTTGATCTCAGTGAAAAAAGACAGAAAACTGACCCTTCTAAAAGCTCTCCTCCTTAACATGAACCTGCAGAAAGCAGTTACACACAGGGGTCTTCAGAAATGTAAAATACCTCCAAATGAAACCATCTGAAATGACTCACGTGGCAGCTCACTGACAACAGCCACAGGTGGCTGATGGCACTGCCCGAGCAAGACAGGACCTCCTCAATGTGCTCCTCCATGGTGCACATCATGCAGAAGCCTTCCTCCGCACCTAAGCGGGGAGGGAAAGAAGGAAGACTCAAAGGGTTTGATGAACAAGGAATGATTTTTCTCCCCCATCAAATTCCCACTTCTAATACAATCCCACACACATTTCTGATCATGTTCATACGACACCACCTCATTCGCCTTGCTAAGGGTTGTTCCCTCCTCGTGCTTCACCAGTGACCGTATCGTTTACCACAGCAGGAGGGCACTGCACAAACGAGCTGGGATGCAACTCTGAGAATCCCGGGTGCCCACATGCTCCATTTTAGTATCTTTGGGCAGCAGCAGGAACGGCAAATGCCAAAGGCTTTCTACAGGCACGCCTTTCGAATGCACTTCGTTAACCACAGGAAGCGAGCAACGATCTTCCCTGGGAGTACGAGCACGGCGATTGGCATCAAACTGACGCGCTCCCTACGCTGTGCCGAGCCCGCTCTGAGGGTGATGTTTGAAGGCAGCTTCTAGAGGAAAATTCAGAGCTCTCTTCCCAGAGTCACAGTGTTTTTTTCATCATTTACAGCTGCCCAAGAGGTGTAATAGAACGCGTAGAAGGGACTCACAGGAGAGGCTGTGCTGGTGAGACAGCAAGTGGTTGGCCAGCGGTGGGGTGTACGTCAAACACTGCAGGACGGAATTGAGGAAGCAGGTATTGCCCAGGTTGTAGAGGCCTCCTCCAACACTGCGTGTTTGCTGCCAGACCGTGCAAACTTGTGCGGAGGAAACAGGTCTGTGCCCTGTGGGAATTGTGTCTGAACTCCTTCCAGCACCTCCAGGACATGGTTGAGGATCTACAAGAGAACAGGGGAGGAAGAGGAGGCTAAAGCCACTGAAAGGCACGAGGGAAAGGAGAAACCCAGCAATGTGGGAGAAGGGGAGTCCCTAGCACTGGCTGCCAGGAAAATCCCCAAACCCTCCTGCATGGGGGTCCTCATTTGCTCCACCTCAGAGCAGCATCAGGGGCTCTTTCCTCTGAACAGGGCATGCTGTTGATAACTCCATTTCCCAGCACTTCCCACTCATCAGACCTCGTCCCTCACTGGACGGCACTGGACATGGGCCTGGGCATTAGGGCAAAGCTCTTCCCACACACGGAGCGCCAGGGAGGTGGCAGCGCCTCCTTTCCTGAGAAGATGAGGCACAGGAGCCGTTGCCTCACCCTGGCCCCTCTGAGTTGCTCTTTTCTTGCCCAAAGAGCCCAGGTCGCCTCAGGTCTCCTCAGGTCTCCTCTTCCTTCTCTAAGGGCTTCCCAGCTCCTTCTGGCACCCCGCAGCTCCCCAGCACCTCGTGGCACTGGCACAGACCCAGCGCAGCAGCCACGCCAGGCCCTGCACAGCACCTCACCTTGGTGACCCGGGACGTGTCTGGGACCTCCTGATCTTGGTGCAGGAGCCGGAGGAGCTGCTCCCGGGCGTGCTCTCGGTGCTGCTCCTCATGCAGAAGGACGCCCATCATGGCAGCCACTGCCCTGAGGACAGCCTGGTCCTCCTGGAGAGGGAAGGGAGAGGCTCTGCTTGGACGGCTGAAGGTCTGCCTAGCGCTCAGCATCCCCTGGACACCAGTCTGCCCTTCCCACTAGGAGGGGGTTCCCCTTCCCTTCTGCCCTGCAGGACAGGCCTTCACTCTGCAGAAGAGAGAGCATTTCCCCACGCTGGCACCCCAGCCCTCCCTGCAGAAAGGCCACAGGAGTCAGCTGCTTCTCACCAGGGAGCCCATTCCCCTCGCCCCTCTGCTCCCACGGCTGGGAACAGACGGACACACCCATGTGGACATTCCCGCTGCAGCCCCAGGGTGGAAAGCAGCACTTCTCACCTCTTCCTCCTTGCAGTCCAGCCAATTTGCCAGTGCGTAGCAGAAGATGGGGTAAGTGGCTTCACAGAACTGTGCTGGCCCCTTGTGAGGGAAGGGGCCCTGCTCCCACTGGCCCAAGTAGATAGTGATACCTTTCAACCACTGCTCCAGAACTGCACCAGGAGAAAGGAAAAGGGAGCATGTGAGAGTCTGCAGCAGGAACGGTCCCTTGCACCCTCACCCAGGCCTGCTTTAAGGACAGTCCCAGGCTCAGCAGAGCTCAGCCCAGGACCAGAACTGGATGCAAGGGCCATCTCTGCTCTTGAGGTGTCTGCATTCAAACACCCCACTGTTTCTCTCCTCCTCCTTAGCACACCTTCTGCTCCGCAACCACTCCTTCCCCTCCAAGTATTTCTCACTGTAGCCCCTTCCCTCCCCTTCCCACACACTCACCCTTTCAGGCAGGGATTTTAATACCAGAGGAAAGCAGGGGAACAAAAGCCACAGGAAGGGACCCAGGAGTTCCTCCATGCAGCACCGCTGCATCCTGCCCACAGAAACATCCCGAGCCTCCCCCGCTCCTTCTACACAGTGGCGGCAGTTTGGGATCAGCAAGGCCTGACCTTGCTTTGGGCTGACACCCACCATGTTCCTCCTAAGATCACATGGAGGCATGAAAACCCACCCAGCCCCTGCGCCAGGACCCCAGCCAAGGAACTGACACTCACCACTGCAGACAGCGCGCAGGATCCCACCACTGCCCGCCTGGCTCAGCATCTTGTGCAGGGCGAGCAGCGTCATTCCCACAAAGGGGATGCACCGTGGGGCTGCGGAGAAGGCAGGGACAGAGGGCCCAAGAAGGTCAGGGAGAGACACAGGAGACTGGGTCCATCTCTGGCAAGGCTGGGGCTGCTGGGCTGTGCAGGACACGCCAGAGGGCGTGGGGAGGGCTGCCTTCCCAAGGGAGACACACGGAAGCCCTTTGGGGAAGTGTCGAGGACAGTGGGGGCCAGAGACCCCTCGTGTTTGTCTCCACCCCTGGGGAACTGGGATGGGGCTGGTAAGGCAGAGCTGCCAGCCAGCCCTGGCAGGGGGCGAGGAGGCGCAGCAGCTCCAGAGCCCCCCAGTTCCACACAGGGCGTGTGGGGAGGGGAAGGATCCCTTCTCCCGTGATCACAGACCCCTCCCCAAACCAGGAGGCCGAGGGTGCCGTCCCGTACCGCGGGCCATTTTGCCCAAGGTAAGGAGAACAGTCTCCCCAGGGACCTTCCCCACGGCCTTCAGCTGGCTCTGGAGCTCGGACATCACAAATGGAAGCGGCAGCGGCCAGAGCCACCAGGACGTCGCTGGCGCTGCCTTCACGTCACCTGCCACGCCCTGCAAACGTGCCACAGGTGACACAGTCACGAGAAAAGCCGGCGGCGCTCGCACGGGCTGAATGACCCGTCTGTTCTGCAGAGCCCTCGGGCAGCTGTGCTTGGGGCTGGGCAGCTGCTGCCTCGGGTACCCTGAGGCAGGCAGCAGCTCCTGGCCAGAGGAGGGCGGCCTCTCCCAGCACAGCCCTCTCCCTGCCCATGGAGATGCAGGAACAAACTGTCGTGGACTCCAGACCTCCCGGCCCTCTCTGTGGGGCTGGTGGGTTTCCATGTCCTTTCCTCAAGGGAGGAGAAATAGCCTTGAGCTTGAACCCAGCTCTGACTCAGTGAGAAACAGCCCGAGTCTGCTTCTCCTCACAGCTCTCTGCGTTCCCTGCCCAAATTCCTCGTGATGACGAGTCCCCAGAGCCTCGCCCTCAGGCCCTCCCTGGGTCTGAGTGACTGAGGAACATCTCTGCCCCACTGCGTGTTTGCCCCAATCCCAGAGCCGGAGACAGGCTGTGGAGGGCGGGCCATGCTGGCTCCACCAATCACGCCTGGAAGGGGGCAATCCCAGGCAGCCAATCAGAGGAAACATCACCTCAGGGAAGGGTGGGCACCGTGCCTAGGCAGAGTGACAGCTTAGGCAGCCAATCAGAGAGAACGCCCGGGGGCGTGTGGGCCCCGACCCAGCGCACTGACATAACAGGAACTGAATGGAGAAACAGCAGCGCTGTAGAGACTGGACACGCGGCACGGGGGGATGTCCTGGGTGTGCAAGCTGGGAGAGCGGAATGTGCCACTAAATGAAGAAAGAGCTGCGTGACTTTTGCTGAGCAGCTGCACAAAACGACACCACGCACGCTCAGAGATCAGGCCCAGGAGCCGACACTGGGGGCGGCAGCTGCAGAGACAGCGGGGACACCAGAGACCCCGATGCAGACCCTGCAGTGCCAGAGAGGGACTCTGGCAAAGGGCTGGGTTATGGAAACCGGGACAAATAGGGACAAGGAGCTGAGACAAGACAGGGACCGAGGAACAGAACAGATGATCGGGGCACGGGGAGGAGAAGAAAAAGGAAGGTTGGGTAGAGAAGGACAGGGACAAGGAGGGGTATGTACAGATGGAGAAAAGGAAGGACAGAGAGGAAAAGAATGAAAGGAAAGAAAGAAAATTGATAGGAAGAAGGATATGAGAGAGACAAAGAGAGAAAGATAGGGAGCAGGACATGGATTGTCAGAGAAACACAAAGACAGGGAGCAGGACAGCGCAACAAAGAGAGAAAAGAGGGTCAGGGAGGCAGCACAAAGGGAAAGACGGGGAAAAATGAGAGACAGGCAGCAGGGCACAGATAGAGGTAAAAAAGCCTGGGCCGGGCAGCAGGACAGAGATGGAGACCAAAAACCAGCTTTGGGCTGCAGGACAGAGATGGAGTGAGAAATGAAAGTGACAGGGAGCAGGAGAGAGTGACAGAGAGAGGGGAAAAACTACAGAGGGAGCAGGACAGAAAAGCAGAGTGGGGAACAGACAGGGAGAAGGGCAGAGAAACAGAGAGGGAATGAGAGGGGCAGGGAGCAGGACAGAGAGCTGGAGCAGGAAGGGAAAATGAGATGGGCAGCAGAACAAAGGGAAGGAGAGACAAAGACAGGGGCAGGGAGCAGCACAAAGGGGTGGAAGAAGAAATGAAGTAGTAACGGCTCAGGACTGAGCTGAAAAAATGTTAAAAAACTACACTCGGACTGGGACAGAGTGACAGAGAAAGGGCAAAGGAACTGGGGGCAGGACAGCACCGGAGGAATAAAACAACTGTGGTGGGCGGTGGGATAAAGAGATGGAGAGCGGAAAAATAGAGCGAGAGAGAGAGGAAAGAAGGGGCAGCAGCTGGACAGGGAGATGAGAAAGGACAGGACTGGGAACAGAACAGAAAGACAGAAAGGACAGAAAGACAGCAAGAGGGAAAAAGTGCATGCTCAAGCAATCAGGTCAAGCTGACACCGGAGGCACCAGCTGGGAAGAAACCGGGGACACCAGAGACCCCTGATGAAGACTCTCGAGTACCAAAGATGGACTTCCGGCAAAGGGCGGGTTATGGGAATATTTTATGTTGAATGAAGTAACTAAGTGGTAGAAACTAATGAATATGCAATAGGTATTTGTAATAAACACCAAGAAGTGCAAATCACACACATGCTCAATTGGAGGAGCAATCCTCCAAGCATTCGGCACTGTACCAGGTATTCTTTGAGCTAAGTCTGTCTCTGATTGAGAAATGCAACTGCTGGGAAGAAGTTTCTCTCCCCAGCTGAGGGTCCAAAAAGAAGTAGTTACTTCAGCCTGTTTCACAGCAGGTTGCCTGGAGCCCCAGGGACACCTGGAGGGAGCCCAGAGGGGACAGAGAAAGGGACATCATGGGCTGCTCCTGTGCTGCTGAGCTGGGCTGGGCTCCTGGGACACAGGGAGCTCATGGCAGCGGCAGCGCTGCAGAGAGACAGCTCTGCCCAGGAGCAGCTCCTCTGCACACGCAGCAGGGCTGGGGGCTCTGCCTGCAGCACCGAGGGCACAGGAGCCAGGCAGAGGGAGGGAAACGCAGTCTGGGGTGGACACTGAATGAGTAGTTCAACAGTCTCGGTTTGTGCTGTACAGATGAGATGTGAGCATGCACATCATGTAAGTGAGGTAACATGAACGCGAGTGAGCACAAACACCATCAGCTGTTCCTTGGGGTTCCATGAAGGCTTGTGGCACAAACAAGGTCTTGAGGTCACTTCATATTGGAGGAACACCCCATGGGAAGTCACCTGAATGCAGCACTGGAATGTGCTTCTTTTAACTGAGGTCCCTGTATCCTTTCTTCATGACATGGGACATCTCAGATGAGTGCAGAGCAGGGGGACACACCACAGGGCTGAGATATCTCCCATGCTCTGGAAGTGGAAACAGGGGGCCAGAGGGACACTGTGACTCTTGCCTCTGTGTAAAAGGGACAGAGTCTGTCTGTGAGCATCCCTGGGTGCATGAGGAGTCCATGAGGCCAGCTCAGATGTGGACACCTGACAGAACCTGACATTTCTGTGTGTGACTCTAGGAACAAACCCCACAGGCTCAGTGGGATTGATCTCAGCTGCCTTGGACAGGATCATTGCAAGTGCTCCAGTCTGCACTGTCACCCTTGCCTGTGATTCTGGATTGTGGTCTCATAAGAACCAGGGTAATTAGAGAGGTTCTGGGGTCCTTGGAAAAGGCAGAAATTAAAGCCATGTTCCAGAAAGGCAAGAACAGACATTGGGAGATTTGCAGGTTGGTCAGCCTGCCTCTGTCCCTGGGAAGGGGATTGGACACATCCTCCTGTAGAATGCGATTTCAGCTCTTTTGAGGGTGATACAAAGGTGGGTCAAGGCCTTGAACAACCTCTCCTGGTTCACCCTGCCCCGAGCAGGACAATGAGACAAGATGAATGAGACAAGGGCTCTCTTCAGGCAAAGCAAGGAAGCGAGATGGGTGCGTACAGCCTGCGGGGAAAGAGGGGCAGGTACAGGACTGTGTAGAACACTCTTCAGTTTTGGTCAGGGGCCTCCGGGTGGTTCCCGGGCTCTGCGCCTCGGGATAAACCTCGGAAGCTGTGCTGGGCTGACCCTGGCTGGACAGCAGGTGCCCACCAAAGCTGCTCTGGCACTGCCCTCCTCAGCTGGGCAGGAGAGAAGAGAAACAAAGCACTGATGGGCGAGACAAGGACGGGAGACATCACTGACCATCACTGTCACAGGCAAAACAGACTCCACCACTGGAAATTAATTCATTACCAATCAAATCTGAGTGGAGTCATGAGAAATAAAACCTCAGTCTTAAACCACCTTCCCAACACCCCTCCATCCAAAGAGCTACAGTAAGAAAAATGTTGGGCAGAAGGGTTTTGCTTAAAAAACGGTCAATAAGGTTTGTCTTTGCAGTATCAAAGGTTTGTTTCTCAGGCCTCAGCTGCTTCAGCAAGGGGCTGGGTATTATTTAAGCCCCGGCAAAAGGGTTTGTTCCATTTTTCATTAAAGAAACACTGAGATGGGAGACTCTGAAATAGCCCGATTTTCTGTAATGTACACTAAAGCAATGGAGATGAAGGAAGATGTTCAAGCTGGACGTGTCTCCTGGCGCCATGATGGTGCCATCAGGAGCTGGAGGAGCAGTTGGAACTTTGGAAACATAACATTCTATACTGGCCGGCAACCGCCTTTGGTGACTCAGGCGGCTGCAGGAGGCACCAGCTGCTTCGTGCTGGTGCCTTTTGCTGAACTTCGGCGTTGACAGAATGGGTGAACTTGGGAAAAACTGCCCTTCCCAGCGTTCCCCAAACGCACAGGTAAATGCTGTAGGTCTTAGAGTGCTTTGGATCCTTGATTTCTTGCTACAGCCGTGTTGACAGGGAGGTCTGTTATGTAAACGTAGAAGCTGATATGTCTCTCTGGGTCATGGCCACATCTGTAGATGAAATATCGGGTTTTTGGAAGTGGTGGGAAGAGGTAATGATCATCTGAACCATGGGAATTTCTCATGTGAACTGCGCTCAGGTGCTCAGGGAACACATAAATGTCATGGGTGAAGATCACTCATCTTTCGTATTGAATCAGGATGAGATTGATTTTGAATACGTAGGCCACGTTTATAATTTCTGCTTTTAGTTCCTCCCTGAAGTACTGCAGAATAAGTTATTGAGAAGAAAGTCCCGCAACGTGTGTTTGCCCTGTATGTAAATTCCACCTGCTGGAAATCCAGGGTTGGTGTTGGGCTCTCCATTATTGCACCCATTTCGACACTGGGGATTTTGGCATTAATGCCCGGGAGCTGGGCTTTGGCTCCAGACCCCAGTGTGTCTCAAAGGATGGCCCAGTTGTACTGACTGCAGTCCAAACGGGGCGTGTTTTGGAGATGCTGCTTTGAGACCCAGCTGTTAATGTCTGAATCTGGGTGAAACACCTTCAAACGCACAAACAGCTGGAGATGGTGTGAGCAGCGCAGTGACAGCAGTCTCAGAACACCAATTCCAAAACTTGTAGTGTTTCAGTTTTTGCTGGGCATCTTTCTGGGTTTGATTTCCTGCTCCTTATTTCCCAAGGACCCATGTCCATTAATGACAAGAGAGTCTAGTGCAGGATTTGCACTTGTACAGCTCATCTCATTGGGGACTGACCTGATTATCGTGTTGTGCAGGAAAGGAAACTCAACCACCTGTCAGTTCAGTAACTTTCTGCCCAGCATCTCATGGAAAGTCTGCAGTACAATAAGCAAACGGCTTCACTCCTCATCTGGTAACAGTTTGACATCGTGAAAGCTCAATTGACCTAATTCAGGATAACTTTAGAGTTATCTGGAGCTTATGACAACTTTGAAGATAACGTTAAGAGTTCTAAAATATCGGAACACGGTCCCACGAAATCTTGGTAATATGGTCCCAGCAGCAGAGCGTGTCCTGCTCCATTTAGTCCATTTTTATTGTTCTGCTCACAGTAGATAACAACTCTTTTCTCCTGCAGCAGAAGTACAGCCACATCTGTTTCTGGGAAACACAACCCTCAGGCTGTTCGAGGATCAGTTGTGCCTTCTACCACAGCAAACCTTTACATATAAATGGACTTTTCCTGCCACCTGATAACAGTGAGTGAAAATATTTTCTCTATTATTTGTTCATTAGAGTAAGTACATACACAAGAATGTCCTTGCAGTGCTCAGTAATCTCTATGAAGGTTCAAAAGGTACCATGGTAAATCAATGGCGTAGGATCTGCTACCGCAGTGAGTTCAGAGCAAAGAAAGGAATTGTATTGGCATTTGAATAGTGTTGCCATATGACTTTTTGAGCTGCCATGTTACGGATCTTCGTGTTGCAGGAAAGATGATGTCACAAGTGGTGATTTAGGTTGCTGGATCCACAGAGTAGAAATGTTGCAGAAATCATTTGCAAGGTTATATAATATCTGAAAATCAAATTACTTTTGGACAATGAAAAAGCACCATTACAAGTTGGTTTTTTGTTTTGTTTTGTTTTGTTTTTTGGTTTTGGTTGGTTGGTCGGTTTTGTTTTTTCTCATTCCTTTCTCAGAGGAGCTCTTGGCTTCCAGGAGTCCTGTTAGACAGCTGAACCTGGAGCAGGGAAAGTGTCCGGGGCACCAAGACAGGTGCCAGAAATCAGGCAGAAGCTGGAGTGAGAGCAGCGTGACTTGTCACAGATGCAGGAGCAAGAGGCCCAAAATCGAGTTGTTCATGGCCCTGAGCTCCAGAGCTGGAGACAGGTGTCATGAGAAACGCCCAGAGACACCTCTGGTCAGAAGCAAACAGCCTTTGTTCCAGACATTCCCCCAGGGAAAGGCAGCGTGTCCTGTCTGGGTGTGTCAAGCCCCCCAATCCCAGAGGAGCAAGGCAAGAACTTGGTGCTGTTTCTGTGAGTGCCCGCGCTGCTTTCTTCACAGTTCCCACAAACCCAGCAGCCACCCCTGGCAGCTGGGGCTCTCCTAAACAAAACGTGGGCACATTTTGGGGGGGTTGTGAGTCAGAGAAGATGCCCTAGAGGCCCAATGGACATGGGTAACCTCTAGAAGAGCCATGTTCAACAATCAGAATGAGAAATCAGATCCAAACCTTTCTCTTTTTACTGAAAAATGCATGCATTCAAAGTCCATGTGTCCCAGAACAGCATTGCAAACATTTTAACTTCATTTGTCCTTTTTAATACTTCGAAATCCTGTTAAACCAATTTAAGGTGGAGTTGGCTTACACTGTCCGGAGCTAATAATATGCTGTTCTGGGCAGTGACACAGTTAACTATCAAGTTAAACTGCTGTATCTTACATTTTCTTGCATGAGATAGAACAAATCTGAGCTGCAGGAGTGTCACTAAATAGGTTTAGTATCATACATTGTAGTGCTTTATCTGCTCTTTCAGAGGAGTAGGTACCCACGCTTTTTCATACTTTCTGTTGTTGCAAGATGCTCTTTTGCCAGGCTTGGCAGAATAGTTTTCCCAAACGTCATAATCTGCCTATTTAATGATCCCCTCAATATGATAAAGATTTCAAAACTGTACCTGCATGTCTGAACCTGGATTTGATATTCTAGTTCCCTTCTAATAAAATAATGTTCTTTTCTGCAGATGTGCCATTGCAACAGGGTGGCCAAGAAAGGACTCTGCATCCAGCACATCTTCAAGAATCACTCAGAAACCAAGAGAATATTTCCCTACCAGTTCATGCTCCACTGATTATAAGCCTCAACAATGCTGAAGATGAACAGGACAATGAAGAGGATGATGACAAAGAGAACTGTAAACAGATTATTTTTTCTTTTACAAAGAAGTAGAATAGGGCCTTTTCTACACTTCACAACTGATTTGTTGTAATAACCATGACCTATTTAGAAAAGAGTTGTTGACAAGTTTTGAAAATAGTTTCTGGCTAATCCCAAAATGTTGGAAGTGTTGGTCACCAGATGTGAGGCATCATTCTAACTCCTGTGAAATGCCTACCTGTATATTTCAATAGCGTTATCATACACATACCTCTTTTGTATTAAATCAAGTTTAAAATGTGATCCACAACTCATATGATGTGATCCGCAATTCAGATGGCCATCAAATACTCTTCAAACTTTCTCTAAGTTTGGGGACACAATTCACTAGATTAATTGAATGTCTATGCATTTGTATATATATATATATATTTGTTTTGGTTTGTGCTTTTTAAAAGCAGCTGAACGGTTGACTGTGTCTCACTCAGAGATGAGGGATTCCTGGGGAAGAATGAATTGCACGTTCCCAGAGGGTGAGAGGACGACCCCCTGTTAGTGCTTCCTGACTCGGTTTCAGCAGGAGTGAGCCCCATGAATTCAAACCAAATAAAAGCCGGGCTTTGCTGATCTCAGTAGCCTTAACTGAGACAGATAAGGAGCCCTCACTTCACCATCTCTGCCAGCAGATGTTCCAGGACAGGAACTGTGGGCAGAGGTTTTGTGACAAGCGCTCCCTGGTGACATGTGTAACCAGAAGATTTCCTTTTGGTTGCCAATGAAGGATTATGTTGAACATGAGCTCTGAAGATGGTTTTCAATAGTTTCCAATCCACAAACATTAGCTTATTCCTATGTGTTGTAACTGCAGTTCCATTGTTCTTTGATATACCTAATATTAAGGAATCATTGTTGCGTCCAGAAGCAGAGCTTACATTGAGAAAAAAACCCACTGTGACCAAAATGAAATTCATGATGGTACATGATTATTAGGAATTGTTGAAGGACTTTGTATAGATACCTAGTAATCTTTTAAAACCATTTCCTACAGATGTTTCTAATTGGGTGCCTAAGACTGCTGCAGAAATTCAAGAGGAAAGAACCATAAAGGAAATATGCTACAAAACTGGTAAATACGAAGTCAGTCAGTCTTTCCTAAACAGCAATGAGGACAATTGTTAGAGCGAGATAAGGACTTAGCCAAACCAGTCGATTCAATGTGAATCACGCTAAGCCATTTATTACAGAAACAAGTCTCCTTATATACGTAACTATATTCTAATCACGCGTCCACGCTCCAAGCATGGATTCGCTAAATGAGTATCGTGGGCTGTCCGTGCTCTGGAGTCTCACTGATGATACGTCCGATGGTTCACGCCACGCCAGGACCCCGGTGATTGTGGAACGCCCCTCTTTCTCACAGCCGACTCTGCTTCTCCAAGCGGCCTTGAGATTCCTTTGAGCCTGACTAATTCAGCAACAGACCTTTATCTACCAAGACCCCTGCACACTTCCCCCTTTCTTTTCCTGAATTAGTCAGGCCCCTTAAACCGCACGGTGCATCATTTTTGAAATATACTGCAACATAGAACACGTGATTAGCAACATAATTACAATTACATATAATGCAGTTAAACCTTACTTAATAAGATCAAACTACTACCTGACTATTCTTAAAACCTTAATTCCATTATAACAACCTTATCAACACACTATTTTAATAGATTCAAAATAACCAAACAAGTTAATACAATATATTCTCTTAAATTCCTAAAAGATTTATAACTGCGCAGTTTATAGGGTAACATACTTAATATCATCAGCATATACTAATAATTGAATTAATATCTTAAAAGTTATCTTAACCTATTTAAAAGATCGATAGCTTAACCTTAATATCCCTTCTAAAACTTTATCAGTTGCTAAACTTAGATTACTATGGTAGAGATATCTCATAATTTTACCTTATCTATGCATTAACTATCTAATCATAATATCACCCTTTTGGATCTCCTGCTGCTTGTTCAAATTGCCATTCTCCACAGAAGGTACACCACCTGCTTGCTTATAGGCTTCTAGACCACCAGGTCTGCGAGCATCTGTAACAATGAATTAGGATCCATGGTTTACATCTGAATCAGTCCTCACAACTTATCTCCCTCCTGTGCATCCGTAGAATCTTTGTTGAATCCACTTCAATCCTCGGCCTGTAATGACACAAACATAACCTTTTCCCCAGGTTATCAATTGATGAGGCCTTTTCCATTGACTAGTGATTTGACCATAACTAATGTAGGTTCTTTTTGATTTAGCATGGTTTTGGGTCATACTTGCAAAGTATTTCATCACATACAATGCTTTTGACAATTGGTTTTGTGGTGTTTCCCCTACTTCCCCCCCCCCCTTTTTTTTTTTATAAAAACAAACAAACAAACAAAAAGTTCAGAACCAGATACATACGTTGGGTCTTGACTACGTACTCAAAATCACAAATCAAATTTAGAGGTTCCTCCTTAAAAAGCTCTAAGTAATTTAAAGCTGTGCCAAGTTCTGCTAATTGGGTTGAACCTTCAATAATTTGTACAGAATGATGCCAATTGTTATCTCCACACCAAACCACTACAGCTTTATGAGACTTTCCAGAACCATCAACAAAAACTTTGCAAGTATGTAAGATCAGAACAAATACAAGTATGGCCTATGACCTGATGTTAAAGACTTGCAGGTTCTGCAGCAATTTACATTTAGGCAAAAGAGAGGTATAGGACTTTCTGGCAACTATAAGAATTCATGTATTAAGACTTTGTTCCAAATTTGACATGCTATTGGTCTCAAAAAACGGCCTTTCTTTCGTTCTCTCCCATGACCTCAAAAACTAGCATGGTGAATTTATTAAGAAGTCTCTTACAACTAATTACCACAGAATAAGTCTATCAACAAATTTTTGGTTTAATTTTCCAGTTTCATTAGAACTATGGGTCTGCTAAGGATGCCTTTAAACTTCACCCTCGGACTGCTCCATTCAGTATTACATCGCTGCAGTGGGGGGGAGAGAAAACCCCCCTTTCACTGCTTTAAGAGGGGGCAGCCAGGTTTTTCCATTTTTGCTTTTCTTTCTCTTCGTGCTGCAGTTTAGAGATAACCAAGGTCACGCAGCTGGCATCATGGCTGGTACGAAGTGGGAGGCTCTGGGAAACTTCTCAGTTACAATGAGCTGCACACAGGCCTGGGATGTTTTGGTCTTTTGTTTTCCCATTTCATTCCAGCCATAATACACTTTATATGCAATTTCAAGTAGCTCAGCAATAGTTACATTCCTTAGCTCCATTTACCTTTTACAATTTAGAGATGTCAAAAAACAGTATAAACCAGCATAATAAACATCAATCCAGTATTCTATTTTCCTAAATCTAAATCAGTTCATATTCTAGCAACTTTTAAATACAACCTCTTCTAAATTCACATCTATCATAGCATTTTAACAATTTAAATGCTTTTCTAACAATATAAGCAATTACTCTAATATGTAAGGATGCATCCTAAGGGGAGGCAAGGTGGAATTTTAGCAGTGGAACCGGTTCCCATTTTGTAATTATCTCCCCAGAAAAGATTCTTTTGGTACCAAATATGAATATGCAAACCAAAATACTGAGCTCAGATGTGAAAACCAAATACCCAGTTCAAATATGCAGATGGATCACAGTCACACTAATTTAAGACAATATCTCAATTTTTGCATTGCACCTTTGAACCACTTACTGCCCGGCCAGGTAGCAGTGCCTCTGGGTCTCCCTGACAAAACAGGTCAGTGGCGCCGGAGCCCATCGGCACTCCCCCCCCGCCGTCGCAGCGAGCTGAACTGGGCAAGGCCTTGTTTTATTTTGTTTTGGTTTCCTTTAGTGTCTCATCTGGTGCGCTACAACTGTTATTCCAAAACCTGGATTCTTTACTTGATGTGCATATGAAAAAGCCAAATTTAGTGCAACGACATGAGAGACAGCCTGTCACAGAGTTGCGCAAGTCTGAATGCTGGAGTAAAGCCAGCATGCTGGAGAGAAAAATAACAGCTACCACACGCAAAATTTTACCATCACATTCACGCAGTAAAGAACTAAATTACTCATGATCTTCTGAATTATCACAAAATGCACATTTTGAGTCAACGGATTCTCATGATTTAACAGACTGTGAACTTATCATGCCATATAGCACAGACCTACCAAAATTGCAACATACTTAAACAGATACCCACAAAGAAAACAGGTTAATGAGGAAAGAATCTTGCAGACTCTAACAAGTTTGCTGTGACCTGTGTGTTATCAGTTAACTCTCTCAGCTTGTTGAAGTTCAAATCGCCCTGCCTGTAAAACTGTCTGAAATGATTTAATGATCTCTTGTAGAGACTCATTTTGTCCCGCTCTGCTGGCCTTAAAAACAACATTAATTGCAACAAGATTCTATTCTCCGGACACTTAGCAGCCAACACTGATTTCAATATTTAACAAGATCTTCCTTCCTTATAATTCCAAGTGCTTTCCCAAGTTTTAAAACACCTCCCAATACTGATTTTTTAGGAACACAACTGAAAACAATTATTCCTGACCCCATCTTGCAAGTAAAAACCTTGAGAACAGGGAGGGAGGGAGGGAGGGGTTGGGGGGGGGACGCACAGGCCTGCTTGAAAACAATTAACTCACATTCCTGACAAGCTGCTTGATTTTCAGAGAGGCAATACACAGGAGCACATAATATGTACTGTAAAACTTGCAAATAACATGTTGATAGCAAACATCAGCATTCTCTACTGCTAATTTCAACACCAATGCTTCCTTAGCTTCTAAATTTTCGACCTGCTTACTGATGGCCTCTTGAAGATAGTCAATAAATTGCATGTAATTCTCATTGGGACCCTGATTAACAGTTGCAAATTATTTGGCTGTTTTGTTGGTTTCAGACACCTCTCTCATAGCTTGATATGCAAGATCTGTTGACTGCCTCAGGATTTCAGAAACTAATCGTGTCTGTAGTTGCAGTGTGTCAATTAGTGTCTCTTCCAGGAGTTGTGGGATACCTGCCCCTTTCAAAGAATCCACATTGTTCTGTCCTAAATGATCTATAGCTGTTACCTTTCACAGAGTTCTTTTGCCCAGTTCTCATCTGGCGACTCCTTCTGCTCTTTCGTAGGAGGTAGAGGGTTGAAAGACAGTAAAAGCAGGTTGGTAAAATTGGTAAAAGGACTGATAGTACACTTGTTTATGACTTTAGCATTCTCATCTGTCACAGGTTCTTTGAGCAAGTTGTCTGACTCCAATCCTCTGGACTTGCTGTTCTCACCAGCGTTAGATGACAGCACAGGAGGCCACCCGCTCGGCATTTTTCCTCCCCCCGCCCCAGACTGCTGTATCATCGTGGGTGCCGACAGCGCAACAGGGGATGGAGTGGGGAGGGGGTCAAAAGACACGATCCGGGTAAACTTCACAGTCATTTTTAGGTTTGTTATCAGGCTGCAACGCTGGAAAAATTCTGGCAACGGTAGCCTGCTCAGCCTTAAAGTCTTTTAAGGTGGAAATTTTAAGCTTCTATGTAGTCACTAATGATTTAGTTTCTTTATCATCTCCATTGCTGACCTTATTCCATAATTTCTGCCCTTTATCATCCCAAAGTTAACGTTTAAAAGCCTTCTCATTTTCTCCTGGGTAGCCATTAATTCTGTACCCAATTAATCGTCTACATATGTTACTTTCTTCTTATTTAAGTCCTCTCATAGAGAGAATAGGCAGGAGGAGTTTAACTATGGCTTCTTCCTCAAAGGATTTATTTTGCCCCATAACTTCACTCTCCCCTCCTCCCGCTCCCAGCCGCTCACCCTTTACGGTGACTTCTTCAATTAACGCGGAGCGTCCGTACCCTCCGCCCGGTTTTCAGTCCAGCTGATCCGCCTCCGGCTGGGCCGCTCTAAGGCTTTTCCCCAACTTCAGTGGTACGCCGTTCAGAGTATCACGTCGGGGTCACCATTTGTTAGAGCGAGATAAGGACTTAGCAAAACCAGTCGATTCAATGTGAATCACGCTAAGCCATTTATTACAGAAACAAGTCTCCTTATATACGTAACTATATTCTAATCACGCGTCCACACTCCAAGCATGGATTCGCTAAATGAGTATCGTGGGCTGTCCGTGCTCTGGAGTCTCACTGATGATACGTCCGATGATTCACGCCACGCCAGGACCCCGGTGATTGTGGAACGCCCCTCTTTCTCACAGCCGACTCTGCTTCTCCAAGCGGCCTTGAGATTCCTTTGAGCCTGACTAATTCAGCAACAGACCTTTATCTACCAAGACCCCTGCACAGACAATATACTAAGCCTTTTATTTTATTTTATTTTATTTTATTTTATTTTATTTTATTTTATTTTATTTTATTTTCCATTTTGGCTGTGTTTAGGAGAGTATTACAGGATCCAGCACCCTCACAAACACCAATCAACAGAAACTGTGTCTTCACCTCAGGAAAAGGAAATATTACTCTTGGAAGCTATGGAGCGAGACTTACAGAAAGGCAAGTAATATTCATCTTCTCAGACAATATTTACCATTAATATTTACCATTTCTTTTTCCCCACATATATACACGTACATAGTGTCTCAGACATGGTGACTACCTGTATTGATTGTGGATGCAAAGGGTAGAAATGAGCTGTAAAACCTACGTGTGCTCTCTGGAGATACACAACCATTCCATACATTGGATCAGATAGGATTCATAAATATCATTCATGAGAAGTGAGGAGTTAAAGAATGAGCAGGTTATTTGTAGCTCGTTCTTTACTTTGGAGCCGTAGCTTTTCTTTAACCTGTGTATTATAGAATTGTCTTAAAGACCATGAGAGTTGTACATCAGGTACAGTAGACAGGATCCAAACATCCAAGAAAATACAAAGAAGAATATAAGAGGAGAGGCTAAAGGAAATTGCACTAAACTAATCACTATCTCACAGAGGTGGGAGGAAGAGAATGGCAGTGCCACATTTGGATAGGACTCTCCATAAAGAACATGTTGTTTGAATCTTGTCTTCCAGGCTCCTGCAACATGTCAACATTTGAGTAACTGCACAGCATTATAAAGTTTGCTTTGTCATTTTTAGGATTTAACACTTCAGACCCCAAAGGAAAACCAAGTTACCAACCAAGGAGTCAAAGGAAGGATGATGAAGCTGCTTCTTCTGTTCCTCGTGGGAGAGCAGCAGGAAGAAAAACATATTGCGATTCTTCAGAACCTCGCAGATCAGCGTATGTTTTCTACCACGCTGTGGACGTCACCCAAGAACCAAAGTTCAGTGGATCTACAGGTGGGCTTCTGCTTAACCGGGATTCTTAAAACACCTCAAATGTGCCTGTCTGTATTGTGCTACGTTCTTTTTTGTCCCTGCAGGTTCATCTGAATTCATTTATGCCCAAATATGGTCAAGACTAAGTTCGATCCAGCATAATTTTCATAAGTAGAGTGCAGCAGTATCCACAGTCAGAAATGTAAAGCTTTATTAAACTTTATAATTAGTTAGACAGTGTATTCATGACCAATAATTTAGTCATCTTCATAGCAGAAATTCATTTCTTTCCCCAGAAAGAGGAATGAATACAATGTTCTTCACAAATATATCGATCCCCTCCTTTTACAGTATTTTGAATGTGATGTATTCTTTAGAAATATTTAGTAAATCTCAGAATACTCCACCTTTCTCTTCCCATTTTACTCTAACTCTTGGTAGGTGTAGTTCTGCAGTAGAATTTCAGTTTCCTTTGGGAAATCCTTCCTGTTCAACATCTCTCCTCCCAGCAGGGGATGAAGGAATGACCTTGCTTTGCATGGGATTTTCCTACAACTGGGATTTCACTGGTGTTTTGATTGTGATGGTTTGTTTTGGCTTCATACCACCCCATAAACTGAAGCAGAAGTACTGAATTTCTGCTGCATTCTGGCCTGAACTGAAAGGAAGCAAACGTGGTCATTTATGTGAGCAGGAAAAAAGGAAGAAAAGGCAAAGCCACATCTTCCTGCAGAGTAGCAAGGGCCAGGTGAAGAGCCCTGTGGGTACTTTACACTGACACTTGCCTCTTGAAGTTCTGTTTGCAGTTGGAGGTGGGCTTATCTATCAACCAGTGCCATTACAGTTTTAGCCTTGTCATTTGTAATACTTTGTGATGTTCACAAATGCTGCCCGTGTCCAGCATGTGTCTAAATGCTACAGACAAAAGAATCATTCCTAGTTCAGCCCAAAGGTCTCCTTCGGAGCACATCAGTCTTCTTGGGCTTAAGAATGGATGTTCCAGAGGTCCACACACCACCTGTGCGGTACAGAGAAAGGGCAGGTAGTCAGCACTTAGAGGACAGTGGTGGGTAAGGGGGTTGTGTTCACAGCTGCACTCCAGACAGTCTGAAAACAGAGATCCATTCCAAGAAAAGCATAGAGATGCTTTCCCAAAGCAATTCTTCCATTGAGTGCTTTGAGGTTTTAGGTACTATGATGACATGCATCTTGAAAACACCATCAATTTGATCAGATAGGATTCATCAATATCATTAATGAAAAGTAAGAAGCTAGAGCAGGTAATTTGTAGCTGGTTCTTTCCTTTGGAGCCATAGTCGTCTTTAACCTATTATGCAGTTTTCTTAGAGATCATCACAGTTACACATCAGGTGCTCAAGTTACACCAGACAGGATCCAAACAACTAACAAAAGAGAAAGAAGAACATAAAAGGAGAGGTTAAAGGACATTATACGTGTCACTATCTCACAGAGGCAGGAGGAAGAGAATGACAGTGCCATTCCCTGTGCTCACACACCAGCAGAGCACACATTCTTTCTGTTGCCTTTCCAGGGCATGGTGATACTTCTGCAACACTTAACAATGCAAAGAAAGGAGGAGAGAGTTCAGGAAGGAGAGTTCTAGCAGAGCGTATTCCCAGAAGAAACTGGCGATCCTTTGGCAACGGAGGTAATATACTTTGGCATCAGCTTCTCATTGCTGAACACCTTATCGTAAATAAAATAACTGAATAGATTTGAATTGAGTTGTCCACAAAAAAACTTTGTTTTTTTGGTCAATCTTGTTTTCAGCCTCTAGGACCTTGTAACATGTCCAATTCTGAGTAACAGCACAACATTTCTGTACTTCTGTTTGCTTTTTCACTTTTAGGAATTCACTCTTCAGATCCCAACGGAAACCCAAGTTACCAACAAAGGCGTAAAAATAAGGATGATGAAACGGCTTCTTCTGTTCCTTATGTGAGAGCTACCAGCAGAAAGACTGATTCTGATTCTTTGGAACCTCGAAGATCAACATATGTTTTCTACCGCACTGTGAATGCCGCCCAAGAACCAAAGTTCAATGGATCTACAGGTGGGTTTGATTGTGACAGATTTATTATTTTCAATATTTAGTATTATTTTTTATCTTGGAAAATCCTGGAGTTTGGTCTTATCCAAACTTCTGATATCTATTTACTGTCAATTTTTGTTATTTTTGCTATTGTTGTATTTTTAGTGTTGGACAGGGGACTGGATTCATTCTCTTTCCATTCATTCATGGCGATGTTTTCATTCTTCTTTTTTCCACCTTTCTACAGTCCTCTTGATAGGATGTACTATGGCATAAATTTGACAAGAGCCTACAGGTGGGATTCAAAGTCCTGTATCTCTCTTTTTGGAAATCTGTTTCAGATGTGACCATAATTTTACATCTTTCACTTTGTTTTTAACTATCTAATCTGTCACTTCATGTAGAAATTTAGTGGTAAAAAATTTCAATAATCATAAGTGAAGAAAGTTATTTCATCTTACCAGTTTCAGTCATCTCGCTTAAGCTGAGTTGAGTTTCCATCTTGAGATGCCTCCCTATCTCGAATTTTCAATAAAAGGAACCTCCTCAGAGAGTTTATCTGCAATGTTACCATGAATACAGTTAAATTAAATGAATCTCAACATCACTGCCACATCTTGGCATTAATACTTGTGTGTATTTGGTTTGGGTTTGTTTGTTTGTCTCTTTGTTTTCTTTTCATGTTTGTTTTGGCTAAATGCAGACAAATTGGTATAGAGATTACAGAGGAAACATTATTAATTTTTGTCATAACAACCACCATTACCATTGTTGCCAATTTTCTTTTCAGCAGCACCTGAGCCATATGGTGGGAAATGCTCCAAACCAAAGAATCAGCTTGACACAAATAGAAGATTTTCAACCCAAACGGAAAGCTATGGTAATGCTTACATGTTGTGTTTAAACTGAAAATCATAGGATTATTTTGCAATTAATGATTTGAATTAATGTAATTAAGATGGAATTAATAGAAAATAAGAGAATTCATATTTTTAGCCAAGTTTCACAGAAAACAGTCATTGGGCAGCTTACTCTGATGCACAGGCAGCTGCCCAGCACAAAACCATCCCATTGCCTTATATCGAGTGTTTGCACAAGCAGGGATAAAAGAGGAGATTGGATTATGGGTTTGTTTAATTGAAAAGCAATTGATGCCTTTGGGAAGATTTTCAACACAAGAATATTGACTTTGTTCAAGTCGCAGGTGTCCGTGGCAGAATCGCCTCCTTTGGAAGATCCCGTGAGCTTGAGGAAACGCTGCAAGATTACACATGATCTATAAAGTACTGGAGAAAGTCTGTATTTAACAGTGGCTTGTATTTCAGAGATGATGTAGGATTCACTTGATGCTTTCATTGATACTTCAACTGATAGAGTATTTAATTCACATATCAGACTTAGAGAGTCTTTCCTGAAACTGGAGCTGAAATTAAGAAACAATGTTTATGTTTATTCCACAGACAAATATACTTCAGGACTTTGCAATGCTCCACGTTGGAGGAAAAGAAATCCACGTGAAAATGCAAACTGTAAGTTTGAAACAACCATTCGGGGAACTGTTTGATATTTTTACGATTAATTCTTTTTTGCAAAGCAACATCTCTCCCCACCTAGAAAATGTAAAACTGGTCTTAAAGCATTTGCTGCCAAAATGCACAAGATTCTAAGCAATGCTGAGTCATTTGAAAGAACAGAGAATAGTTCCGTTTGTTTGCAGACATGTAATTTTGACTGTATAACCAACCCGTGATGTCTGATGTTTCACAGCATTACTGAGATGAAAGCAAAGCATTAGAGTCTCTATCTCATGTCCCTTGTAGGAATGGCCAGAGCCTTGGTCTGCACTCTGTGCTCCATTGCGACGTTTCCTTCTTATCTCCCATCTCCGTGTTCCCCACAGACGTTACGGGGACTTTGCTCTGCAGTTGCGCAGTTTGAAATGTGGACTAGCAGAGTGTCCTTATAGTTCTTGCAAGCTTGGCCTTCTGGCTTTCACTGAAAGTTCTTCCTGCAAGGGCAAAGAGGTGCAGTTTGAACGCTGTTGAGCACGGCCCTTTCTTGAGTCCATCGTTTCACTGGTGCTCTGTTCTAGAGCAGATGGTCAGTAGCACTTTTTTTAGGATGGTCCCATCAGTTTTTGGAGAGCATGAGCTTGCTCTAGGAGATCAGTCCAAAGCGGGCTGCTCAGAAAAGTTCAGCTTTGTGACTTTGTGTTTCAAAGCCCAGGTGACCCGGCTGTCAGGATGAGTTTACCCAGGGCAGTTCCATATTCTGTACTAGGCCTTCTGATTCCAGCCTGAGATACAAATTCTGGTGAGGCACCATATAGATCCAACCAACCTAAAACCACCTTGTGAAATCCCTCCAGCAGGTTTGCTGCTGCATTTGGGTTCTTTGTGCAAGTTCCGTATCTGCTTGGGAAGGTTTTAGAGAAAAAAAACTTGAGCAGGACATTTTCAAGCATGGGTGAATTACAGTAGGATGATTGTTTTTCCCTGTTGCTTCTAGACCTGCTGAAAGTTTAATTTTTAAAATGTTTCTGAAACAGTAGATAGTTTTGCTCTAATGAATTATGTACAAAAAGTTATGTATATCTATTTTTACAGAGGAGCCAAAGAGACTTGGAAGAGAATAACAAAGGAGAACAATATGTAGACATGAGAAAGAGATTAAATGAGTGTGTTAGTTTACAAGAAAAATCAACTGGAAAATCTAAAGATGAAAAAGCGGCAAATTAAAAAAATAAGATGCAGGAAGTACACTGTAACATTTCAGAACTGATAGAAATGGAAATTAAAAAAGCATGCTCTGCATGGTCACGTATAAAGGTCTTCAATAAATTTTATCTGTTTTGAAAATTTGATAATTGAAATTATTTTTACAGACTATATTTAATGCACAATTACTAAAAGAAATAGATACTATCAGTTTTACTTTGGCCTTTCAGAGGACTTTTAATGTCAACAGCAACACTCATGCATTCTAGAAAGTCATTGTTTCCATGTGAAAGCCGGATTCTTAGATGGTTCATCTGTTTGCTGGATGTTCGAGGGCTCAGTCGGAGTTTGATCTGGAGATTTTGCCACCTTAGTAGGGCAGCAGAACAATGTGATTAACTAAACGAACTGTGCAACACAACTTTCAGAATTAACTGAAATATGCTGTACACACACTTTAAAGCATAAAATATTTCATTTTTATCCCAATCCACAAAAAGGGCTGCAACTCCAGGCCTGGCAACTCCAGGCCTGTCAGCCTGACCTCGGTGCCTGGCAGGGTTATGGAGCAAATCGTCCTGAATGGAATCACACAGCACCTTCAGGATGGACAAGGGATCAGACCCAGCCAGCATGGGTTTAGGAGGGGCAGGTCCTGTCTGACCAACCCGATCTCCTTTTATGATCAGGTAACTCACCTGGTGGATGAGGGGAAAGCTGTAGATGTGGTCTATCTGGACTTCAGCAAAGCCTTTGACACTGTCTCCCATAATATACTCCTGCAAAAGCTGGTAGCCCGTGGCTTGGACAAGTGCACTCTCTGCTGGGTTAAGAACTGGCTGGAGGGCCGGGCCCAGAGAGTGCTGGTGAATGGGGCTGCATCCAGCTGGCGGCCAGTCACTAGTGGTGTCCCCAGGGGTCAGTGTTGGGTCCAGTCCTGTTTAACATCTTTATTGACGATTTAGATGAGGGGATTGAGACCATCATCAGCAAATTTGCTGATGACACCAAGTTGGGAGGGAGTGTGGACCTGCTGGAAGGCAGGAGGGCTCTGCAGAGGGATCTGGACAGACTGGAAAATGGGCCCATTCCAATGGGATGAAGTTCAATAAGGCCAAGTGGCGGGTCCTGCACTTTGGCCACAACAACCCCCTGCAGCGCTCCAGGCTGGCACAGAGTGTCTGGAGAGCAGCCAGGCAGAAAGGGACCTGGGGGACTAATGGACAGGAAGCTCAACATGAGCCATCAGTGTGCCCAGGTGGCCAAGAAGGCCAATGGTGTCCTGTCCTGTATCCAAACCAGCGTGGTCAGCAGGACAAGGGCAGTGACCCTTCCCCTGTGCTCTGCATTGGGGAGGCCACACCTGGAGTATTGTGTTCAGTTCTGGGCCCCTCCGGTCAGGAAAGAGATTGAAGTGCTGGAGCGGGTCGAGAGAAGAGCAACAAGACTGGGGAAGGAACTTGAACACAAGCCCTATGGGGAGAGGCTGAGGGAGCTGGGCTTGTTTAGTCTGGAGAAGAGGAGGCTTAGAGCTGAGCTCAGCACTCTCTAGAACTACCTGAAGGGCAGTTCTAGCCAGGGGGGGATTGGGCTCTTCTCCCAGGCATCAGTAATAGGACAAGGGGCCATGGGCTTCAACTCTGCCAGGGGAAATTGAGGCTGGAGATTAGAAAGCAATTCTGTGCAGAGAGAGTGGTCAGGATTGGAATGGCTGCCCAGGGAGGTGCTGGACTCACCGGCCCTGGAGGTTTTTAAACTGAGATTGGACATGGCACTTAGTGCCATGATCTAGTAAACGGACTGGAGTTAGACCAAGGCTTGGACTGGATGATCTCTGAGGGCTTTTCCAACCCAGTCCAGTCTGTGATTCTGTGAATTATCTTCAATTTTAAGAAAAAAAAAACAAACTAAAGTGTACTTCTGGGTGAGGATGGACCAGGCTCAGGATCAGGACAAGGGGTGCTGCAGGAGCAGGTGTCTCCCAGCACGGACATACCGGGGGACCTGTCAACCTCAGCAACCCTGGGCCTCACCATGGCCCAATTCAGCAGCCCTGGGCCCGACGGCTCAGCCCAGGGACAGCCCCACAACCAGGGTCAGAGCGGTTCCTGCTGCTGCCCCGAGGGACACCAGCCCCAGTCAGTCCTGAACTGACACCCTCAGTTTGGTATCTGGATCCGTGCTGCGCTTGCAAATGGACTAAGCCCCAGCTCAGAGCACAAATTGCTGTTCCCAGCCCCGGCTGCCAAGTGCTGGTCCTGCTCTCTCCTCCCTGGTGCGGCCCGAGCGCACGACTGCTCTGTCTGCTCCTGCCTTGGGGCTTGGGGAACGCGGGTGAAAAGGAAAGACAGACTCCTGTGGTTATGGGATCTCTTAAGTGTCCTGGGATGCTTTGCTAATCACTCTGTAACGGTTCCTGGGCTATTAAGTCCATAGGTGCCCAGAGAGGCAAGGAAGTCCATGAACGAACTTTCCTATTAAGGTTTCCTTCTTACAAAAAAACACAATTCTATTTTCTCATCAACAACAGACTGAAAGATGGAAGATGAAGCAGCACCTGCTTCTTGTGAAAACAGGTAACAACAGATAGTTCCACTCCGTCTATCCTTAGTTGCTTCCTCCACAGGAAACCTGTCCATTAATTTAACCTTTAGTGTACAGGCAGGGCCTTGCTGATGTTCCTGTGTAGGCAACACGTGCGTGGATGTCAGGCTTTCTGCAGATTTGTTATGGAGTTTTCCTGTTTCTTTTAATTAGGAAAATCTTGCTGTGTACTCCTGAAGTCTTCATTAAGCTGGTGGGTTGAGAGGAGGACGGGGAGCTCCAGTGAGCTCAGGGAGGACCAGTCAGTGTCACAGGCAAAGCAGAATGGAACTCGACTGGGTGAAAATTAATGGAATTTATTGATAGTTGAAACTGCCGTGTCTCCCCCATGTTTGGGTGGATCACCGTGCACCCTGAACCGATACAGGCAGGTGTAGTCCGGGTGGCCCCAGTTGCTCAGCACTTGCAGCCTGATGTAATTCACGATCCCAGGGAGCTCGTTCTGCAATGACAAGAAGAAATGAGTCGCCTTTTCCTCTCTGGCACGTGAGCACTGACAGAAGTGCCGCAGCGATGGCCTTGTTCAACAGCTTCCTTCCTGCTGCCCTGCGGGGGCTTTGACCTGTCGTGGTCAAGACGTTCTTATCCTGCTCCACCTCATTGGGCCATGAGAACAGCCAAGGAAGGAGTAGCTACCACATCCCTCAGCAAAGCTGGAAAGCTCTCGCCTGCTTTGGGGCACAGGCTTCCACAGTCAGAAGACCCAGGGCTGGGGTCAGTATAATGTCTCGTTGCCTTCTCTTGGAAGTCGTGGAAACAGAATGGCCTCCCTGTCACTGGTCATTGCCTGCACCAACTGAACCATCAGGAAGCCCAGTATTTCTGGTCTCTAACTGGCAGACCAGCAGTCGTGCATCCTATGGGATGTGGCCGCTTGTGTGCACTTGTGGTCCAGACAGTCAAGCTGATTCCAGCTTCAGCTGTGGTGCTTCTAAGCACTGAAGTTTAAACACAAAATGAAAGAGAAGACCAGCAGTCCAGGCATCTGCCACCAGGAAGTTAAAGCAGAAGAAAGGCAGCGTGGCACTCGCTCAAGGACAGGGCTGCCTGTAGCCCTTTGGCAGGGAAGCCTCTCCCCATCCAGCCGCATTTCTCCTCCACTCCTGCAGTTCTCCTCCCTCTGTGTCCCCATACCTTCAGCTGGAAGGTCTGACTGGGATTCAGCGCCGCCAGGAAAGTGAACTGTCCCAGGAACGTTCCCTGCTCCTCGTGTTCTTCCTTGAAGCCCTACAGAGAGACAGGGGTGGAGAAAACAAGAGCGTCTGAGGCACCATGGAAGACTGAACTTCAGCCGGTGAAGTACGGGGTTATTTCAGCTACGTAGTCCAAGGACCATGGGCACAAGGAAAAGACCTGAAGCTGCAGGTGGGCAGCACGTCACACTTGCCCACTCAGCGAGTCCAGGCTGGCAGTCAGAAAAGGAGCAGACGCTCCCAGTGGGAGGGAGGTAACCTGAGGATCACAAATCCCACTTGGGTTGGAAGCCAAAAAGGTTTAAGACCATGCACTGTGCCAGCTCCTTTTCCCTGTGGCTCCTGGAGTAGCATCTTGCCCCAGAAGCTTTTTTTTGAGTGGTACATTGAATAAAAGAGGAATACAATGGGAAGGAAGCAACACCAAGGAGCCTGTTTCTTCTGAGAGACAGAAGGAAGCTTCAGGCCACCAAAATCCTTGACCCATCTTCATCCCCTGCTTAGAAATGCTGTGCAACCCCAGCCCCCACTCTAGAGAAGTCACTTACGTAGACAGCAAAGTCCTTTGGAGCTCCAGAGATACTTTCTCCATGGAACGCTGTCCCTGAGACATGGGCCATGGTGACGGCTCTGGGAATGACCGGCATGGACAGCTTGATGAACACGTGCCCTTGACACCCTGGGAAGGGCCAGCAGTTGCCAGGATGATTTTCTGGCTGAAAGGACAAGAAACACTCAGCAGGGAGACACAGGCGGAGAGCAGGTCCATGCAAGAAGGAGGCAGGAGAAGAAGCTTCGAGGAGCAAAGACAGGGGAAGGCAACTCTGAGCAGCAGTTCATTCTCCTGACCTTTGTTTTACTGTTTCTTGGTGCTCCTACCTCCAGAATCAGCTCAGGAGACCTCATGTAATCCATTATCGGCAGGGAATACAGGAACACCTTTGCTTTGGCAGTCCGGAGGGATGGAGAAGTCCTGGAAAGAATGACGGCAGCCCCTGGAAATTAAAACATGAGCATGATCACCAGGCAGTGTCAGGAGGTATACTACACTGTTGACTTGAAAAAGGCTTCTCAGTTGTCATCCATGTCCTACAGTGGGTTCCCCTTTGTCTTGATGGCATGACCCCTCTGAAACACATAGCAAGGAGTCACCAAACTGTCGTATTTGGCCATGGAAATAGGCAAGACTGTGAACCAGCCTTTCTGTGCTTCCCATGGGGTCTGGCCTGTTACAGGCTCTGTCAGTGGGGGCACTTTTAGGGCACGAGGTGACCCTTGACTTCTCACCCCTTCTCTCCTACCCCTGGGCATGTTCCAATGCCCATCTTGTCAATCTGGACAGGAAGCGCATTGGAACTGGTTTGTATGTAAAATGTCACGGCACCTGCTGATTTGAGGGCATAATCCGGCATCGGGACGTGGATTTCCTCCAGCTTCTCCAAAGCTTGATTGATGATCTCGTGAACAGCCTGGGAAGGAACACAAAGGAGAGCGCCTGTTAGAAGGAAAAGGAATGGGGCAAGCAGCTCCCCTGCAAGGCCAGCCAAGGTGAATGGGGACAAGGTCCATCTCAGATGGAAGGAACAACCAAATTGCCTGCAAGCCTCCCAAGTTTGCTCTGCTGTGATTGACAGGATCAGAAAGCGGGGGCTGCTCACTGCAGTGCTCTGAATGCTGGAGCTGCGGGAAGGGGCTTTTCCTGTGGAGAGGCCCCAGGCCAGGCAGCATGGACAGACAAGCTTTCTGGGCATGAGATAGGCCTGGCTTAACTCTGGACCTCTCAGACCATTCCTTCTTTCCAGAACTCCCTTGAGGAGGACCACAGATCTGGACGCAGAGGAAGGTGCGACTCAGACAGCTGTCATGCCTGTCAGGGCTCTCTCTTCCCCATAAGGAAGTGTGGAGCAACAGGAAAAGGAAGCGTGGCCATGACAGCACTTGTTCCAGCAGCACCAGCCTGTTGGCTGTGACAGGAAATGGAGTAGGATACGTGCGGACAGAGGATAAAACCCCTGAGCAGATCCTTCTGCCTTGTGCCCTTACCCGTCCGGTAAAGCCTGGGACCTTTGCCTTCTTCAATCCTTCTTGTAGAGCCAGCTCAGCAACATCCTTTGCGCTCCAGCGCAGATGATAAAGTTGTTCCTGAAGCTTACGGAGCTGGACGGGCAGGGACAGGGTTTCACTCAGGTCTCCTAACTCTTTTGCAGCGTTCCAGGTTAAGGCGCCAAGTCGTCCCACGTGGTAAACTCCTGTCAGACACACACCAGAGCTTAGAACTTGGTCTAAGGCGGGGTTATGCCTTGGGCTACCTTCTCCCCTTTCTGTGTCTCTCCCAAGTGCCTTGACTGTCTCTTGTTGCCTTTGACAGTGGCCGTCGTGGTGTATGGGTTCTGCAATAGATGGACGTTCCCTGCCCTGGACTGTGCTCCTTGTCCTGCAGAAGATGCTCAGCCCCTGGGGCAGGAGAGCTCAGGCACGGCCTCTCCCTGGGCTGAAGGGAACTGGCTCAGCCCTTCCTCACCCACACCCGTCCCGCTGGAGCAGGGACTGGCACAGCTCTGTGGGGACTTTATGCTCTTGGCTGAGCTCCTCTGCTCACAGCGGGGGAAGTGGAACTGGGCAGGATGGAGCCCCGAGTGCCTCCTAAAGCACCGTCCTCAGGTTGGAGCTCTACAGAGACTCACCAAAACAGAAGAGACCAAGCAGCAGCACAAGGGTCGATGCCTTCAGTGCCTTCATCTTCCTGCAGAGTAGGTAAAGGAAAAGGCTGGTGAAGCTGGTGGTACACGTGCAGATCAGCAGCAGACTGGAGAGCAGCAGCAGGGACTGCAGCCCTGGAGCCTGGCGTTCCTGCCGTGTGCATTGGCTTGGTCCTGCACCAGCTCCAGTCACTGCTGGAGGTGTCACCAGCTGCACCAGTGGGGAATTTGTCACAGCAACGATTGTTTCCTTAGGGACAAAGGGCTCAAGATGGACTCTGGACTAAGAGCAGGAAGTGCAACAGGACTCGTGTCCACACTTCACATCTGTGGGGCTGGACAGGGATTCTTTGGAAATGGAAGGGACATAACAAATGCCTGTTTCTCCTGCCCAGCATCCAATGGGCACTTGTGCTGCTCCTGTTCTCCACCCTCTCAAGAGAAGGTTCAGCCTGTGCCCCTACAGTCCAACAGCTGCCAGGGGGGTGTGTGTCTCCCCTCTCGCAGCGTTTCTTTAGCAGCCGGGTTATCTCTGGCCCTTCTCTTGGCAGAACTGCAGACAAATGCAGACTGGAAAGAGGGAGGGAGGGCTGAATGTCAATGTGTGCTAGCAAGCAACGGGCAACCAAGGAAGTGCCAAAGAAACCCTCTGGTGTCTGGGCCCTGCTGCCCTGAGCCTGATCTGCCAAGACACAGCACACACCTCTCTGCAAGGGGGAAATTCCTCCTGCCTGTTCCAGGAGGCTCTCAACAGGCTCCCAGCATACACTCATCAGGAATAAACAACCCCTTTTGTTCTCCTAGAGAACTCCTTGCACCCCTCAGAGGATCCTGAGCCCCTTTCCTGAGGCAGAGCCCTGGTGAGGAGCTGACCAGGTTTCCCAAGGAAACCTCCTCTGTCAGGAACACAAGTCAGACCCACGGCCAACAGAGGACACGCTGGTGTCCTTCTGGTCCCCATGGAGAGGAAAACCAAGCAGGCTCAGGGACAGAACCCACCCTGCAGAGCACAATACAGGACGGAGCTGAGCTCTCACAATTACTGCGGCAGGCTGTGTCTGGGCCACCCCCTGGGACTCTCTCTGTCCCATCCAAACTGGAGCTGTCCCTCATTCTGCAGAGATCAAAGGCTTCTGGGCCCAGCCCTTGCGTTCATGAAGAGACTGAAAGGCGGCTGCTGCCTTCCAGCAGCTCCAGACCCAGCTCTCAGGCTGCCCTCGTGTTCCTCTCCTGTCAACCCTCCACCCACCCCAGCTGACGAGGTGGAAAAAAAACACCTGGGGAAAGGGGAGGAGGATTTTTCAAACATACCCGTTCAGACGTTCAGCCGTCTCCGTCTGTCTCTTGGTACCTGCTGAGGTGCAGGTAACAAGCATCTCGCTCGCTCTGGAGTGAGCCAAAATCTCTGCAATCGCAGTTCCCTCAAGATCGAGAGTGACCAAGGCGCAGGGAGACCCCTGGTCTTATACCCTGCTGTGCCGACCTCAGCGCTGATGCTGCTTTGTGACATCAGTGGCAGTGGGTGATGTCACAATGGAAGAGGCTGCGCCACGTGTGGAGGCAAAGTCCAACCTGACAGGAGCAAGTCTTGCAGTCCTCTCTGCAAGGGAAGGAATCCTTCACCATGGAAAGATGGGAAATGTAGAGGAACACATTACTCTCAGAATACAGACTCTGTCAACCACTCTTCCTCTTGCTGACCAAAGTTCAGACGGTGTTAGAAAACAACAACCAAAAGGCCTCATCACTAAGGCAGTGATGTTCTCAGCTGATTTGCAACCACTGACATCTTGAAAACAGCACAAGGTCTCTTGTTCTCCAGTGCAGATCACGTAGGTTGGAAATAGAGCTGCAAAGAAAACCATATTCAGCCAGTTTGGTTTCACTCGAGTACATCAGGACAAGCTCAGTTCACAGAACTACTGCCATAACTACACCCGGCTCTGCCGTCTGCAGAAGGAGACCAGCTCCTAAATGATCCCCAGCCCTACAGACACAGATCTTCCCCAGGGCAGCGCTCAGGAAATACCAGAGCACACGGACACCTGGTCATTCAGTTGAAGCTGCTGGGGAGAAGGACAGAGGACTAGAAAGAGACAAATCAGACAAGCGAGAAGACAGAGGAGCCGAGAGAGCAAGAAAACACATGGGGTAAAGGGTGGAGAGATGAAGAGATCAAGAGGAATAGGGAGGAGAAGCCGTGATGAGACATGGAGGAAGAAAGAGAAAAATCAAGAAGCAGGACAGAGTGTTGGGGTATAGAGAGGAGAAGAAAGAAGGTGGGGCAGAGGAAGACAGGGACAGGGAGGGAGATGTACCGATGGAGAAAAAGCAGGACAGAGAGGAGAACAAAGGGACTGAGAAATAAAGCAAAGGTAAGATGAGCATGAAGAGGGTTACAAAGGGAGACAACCAACAGTGAGCTGGAGGAAGAGGAAAGGAGGGTTAAGGAGCAGAAAAGAGGAAGAGAGGAAGAATAAAAGGCAGAGCGGGCTGGACAGGGGTCTATTGCCAGAACCAATGGGACAGGCAGCGGGGCAAGAATAAAGACAGAGCACGAAGAACACGGGAGAGAGAAAGAGAAGGAAAGGGAGCAGGACATGGATTGTCAGAGAAACACAAAGACAGGGAGCAGGACAGCGCAACCAAGCGAGAAGAATGGTCAGGGAGGCAGCACAAAGGGAAAAATGGGCAAAAATGAGAGACAGGCAGCAGGGCACAGATAGAGGTAAAAAAGCCTGGGCCAGGCAGCAGGACAGAGATGGAGACCAAAAACCAGCTTTGGGCTGCAGGACAGAGATGGAGTGAGAAATGAAAGTGACAGGGAGCAGGAGAGAGTGACAGAGAGAGGGGAAAAACTACAGAGAGAGCAGGACAGAAAAGCAGAGTGGGGAACAGACAGGGAGAAGGGCAGAGAAACAGAGAGGGAATGAGAGGGGCAGGGAGCAGGACAGAGAGCTGGAGCAGGAAGGGAAAATGAGATGGGCAGCAGAACAAAGGGAAGGAGAGACAAAGACAGGGGCAGGGAGCAGCACAAAGGGGTGGAAGAAGAAGAAAATTAAATGAAAAACATTTTAAAAAGACACCGGGACTGGGACAGAGTGACAGAATAAGGAACGGGGACAGACAAAGGAACAGGGGGCAGGACAGCACTGAAGGAAAAGAAAACCAACTGTGGGTGGCAGCAGGACAAAGAGATGGAGAGAGGAAAACAGTAAGAGAATGAGGGAAGAAGGGGCAGAAAAAAAGGACAGAACAGCAAGAGGGAAATAGGGACAGGGATGTGGAAAGAGATGGAGGAAGAATCAGCCGGGAAGAGGAAGAGAGGGAGAAAGAGGGAGAGGGAGCAGGAGAAAGGGGAGGGGGCAGGGAGGGACGGGGACACAGAAGAGGTGACATGACCCCCAGGGCCAGGACTCACCAGAGCTCCTGCTCTCTGCACGGCCAGGAGAGTTGTGGAGCTCAGGCCCTCCTGTCTGTGTCGGTCTGTCCCTTCCTCCCTTCCTCTGCTGTAGCTCCAGTCTCTTGTCCATCCCCCACCTGAGAGAACACACGGGTGTGTGACAGCTCTTACAGCACGAGGCTTCCCAGACACACACACACACACACACACACACACGCACACACACACGCACACACACGCACACACACAGACACACACACACACACACGCACACACACACGCGCACACACACACACACACACACGCACACACACACACACGCACACACACACGCACACACACACGCACACACACACACACACACGCACACACGCACGCGCACACACACACGCACACACACGCACACACACAGACACACACACACGCACACACACACACACGCACACACACACGCGCACACACACACACACAAACACACACACAAACACACACACGCGCACACACACAAAGACACACACACACGCACACACACAGACACACACGCACACGCACACACACACAGACACACACGCACACACACACACACACAGACACACACGCACACACACACACACGCACACACACGCGCACACACACACACACACACACACAAAGACACACACACACACACGCACACACACACACACGCACACACACACAGACACACACGCACGCGCACGCACACACAGACACACACACACACAGAGACACACACACACGCACACACACACACACAGACACACACACACGCACACACACAGACACACACACACACACTCTCACACACACACACTCACACACGCACACACACAGAGACACACACACACACACACGCACACACACACGCTACACGGCTGCACTGCAGTTTTCCTCACTCACACAGAGCCGGGGGCAGGTCTGTGATCTGCTCTGCTGAGGCTGCTCACAGGACTCTTCCTCACCAGAGGGGCAGCTGTCTCTGTGCAGCTGCAGCAGCAGCTGTGGGGATCCCTGCACTTCACCCTCCAGCTGCCTCCCCTTCTCCCGCTCTCTCCAGCTCCAGCCCCAGCAGCTCCTCTCCAAAGCCACCAAGCGCCCCCTGCCCCCTCCCCCGCCCAGGAGAACGAGGCCAGAGCAGCCCACGCACACCTGAGCCAGAGGCAGCAACAGCATCCCCAGGGCCCCAGGGGGAGGACAAAGGGCCCCAGGGCTGGGCCGGGGCTGCTCAGCCTTGGGGCAGCTCCAGGGGCGCCACGGCAAAGCTCAGCCTGGCCGTCCGCAGAGCCGCCGCCTGCTCAGCCTGGGCTGTGACACCATTGGTCGGGAGGGCTGTCAGTCTCCTCCCCTGAGCTGATACTGCAGCAGATTGGCTACCTGGGCTGTGACTCTGCCCTGATTTGGGGCCCACCCTGCCCTGAGGCGCTGTTTCCTCTGATTGGCTGTCTGAGATTTCCCTCCAGCTCCTCCCATCAAAGGATTGGTCAGACCACCTGTCAATCATCCATGTGCAGCACTCCCGCCAGTTGAGATTGGTGCATCCAGCACAGCCCGCCTCTGAATGCTGCCCAGTTTGTTCAACTCTCTCTCCCTTTCCTGCAGGCCTCAAAGCTTGATTGGCTGGTTACCTATCAGTCACATGACTCACCCCGCCTCCTCAAATGTGATTGGCTGTCCTGGGTCAACTGACTCTCTATAGACTTCTGGTTGGTTGTTGCCAGGCAACAAGTGCCACCTAAAAATGAAACTGTGGGCCCTGAACAAAGGCCATGGGTGGTAAAAGACACGATGGGACCCTAAACATGAGGATTTGGCCCCAGGAAGGAGGCTCTGGGCACTCAAAGGACAGGCAGATGCTACAGATGGCGCTTTGGGCCTGAACTCGAGGGGACCCTCTTGGTTGCCACCCGAGCTGGGTTTGGTGCCCGTGACCCCACGGAACAGACACCTGTGCTGCCCGGAGTGGCCACGGAACAGATGGAGCCCAAAGCCACGGACTCCGTGAGCTCAACGGCTGTTGTGACATTTCACAGACATTTCCCAGGGGTGGTCCTCTAATCGAGCAACTCTGGAGATGCTCTGTTCCTGGGCATTTTTGCTTTGAGATCTCTACATGCTAATTTAAGATGCTCAGCACCTGTAGAAAGCTTCCACCTGATGGATCACACGGGTGCTTTCATAGAGGAAGTCTGAAGTTAAAAAAAAATTAAAGAAAGACACAAACAAACAAAAAAACCCCAAACACAAGCCAAACCCAAAGCTGTTTCGTTCTTTCCTGCACAGTCAAAGTCTCTACAGGACTCAGATGCACCACTGAGGACTGGGTTTGGTTATGATGGTATTTCTATTGCTTCTGTCATAAATGTCAAGTTCAGTGGCCAGCATTCTCTTGAGCATGTTTGTGTGTGGCCTTTGTTGGCCCATTGCTGGTTGCGATGGTCATTTCAGTCCCAAGTACTGAAGGCTTCTGTCCATATGCCGTGCACCTGGCACACCTGGCAGAGAGGTCGGCAACATTTCCAGGTGAGCCTGCAAACTCTGCCTCCTTTATAGTCCTCTCCAGTGTTCTCTTTGGATTTCTTTGTCTTCTTCCCTTTCTAGCATTTGCTTTTCAAGTTTGGATCACCAGAAGGCTCACCTCCATCCTTCGCCACTTTCTTTCGGGCGCACGTTCACCCTCCTCTGCACAGGAGTGTTTGCTCTTTCTGCATGGTGGTTTTTCATTTGCAGCCTCTGGGTGAACGGGCACTGGGGGGAGCGCACATTGTGGTTCAAGCGGGTATTTCCCAGGCTGCTGCTCCCATATCGAGCCAGGCTGTAAGTCTGGCTTTCTTGGTGCCACGAAGGCTTCAGAAAAGAGACTCTTCAGCTCTTGGACAAACTTTGCCAACCTAGTGCTCTGTGTCACTTGCTGTTCATCTACCTCTCCAGGGGTCAAATCATGGTTCCTGGAGAAACAACAGGGATCTTAGTTTAGGGTTGTTCTTGCAGCCTCCACGTGGCCTCACTCTCATCCCTGCCCCTTTCAGAGCAGGAACTCATCTTTACACCCTCCCGGACCCCCGTTTCACCTCTTTTCACAGCTAGCCAGCCCCAGAGAGCAGACAGCTAGCAGCTTACACAAGTGCAAGTGTTTAGTGCCAAAGAAGGAGGAAGAAGAAAGGACGGGGCCATCTGCAGAGCAGACAGAACTCAGGTGGATGGTCATTCTCTCTTAGGACAGAAAGCAGAACCCACTGGAGAAGAACAGCAAGGACAAGATCAGTAACAGGAGAGGGAGTGTATTCTGAACAGCCTTTCACACTTGTTCTTACCTGACATAGAAGAGCAAATAAGCACGCTGGCAGAGAACCGTCTTGATGTCACACGGAACCACAGAGTCATCATTCATCCTGTACCGCTGTCCATCGCTGGCCTGCAAATAAAGGCAATTCTATCTTCAGATGCACGACAGGGTTTTTAAAACCAAAACACAGGCAGGACGTCACTGAAGGACACAACAGACCAACGCAAATCACACAGTTGACTTTTACCTTTACGAAGCAGTAATAGTGTCCTGCCTGACAGCTGTCACCTTTGTGGACCAGGACGGCATACAAGGAATAGAGGAGCGGTCCTCCAGCCGCTTGAGATGTGTATGCACCAAGGTCCAAATATTCCAGGTACCGCACAAGCTAAGGAGAGATCAAGAGGATTCCAAAATTATCCTGAGAGTCTTTAGGAAGCAGCCTGAGAAAATCTTGTCATCAAACAATGGCCAGAGGAATAGAAAGACATCTTCTCAGTTCATCAGAAACAGGTGTTGCCATTTCATCACCAAAGTGGTAGAAAACTCTTCTCAGCCAAACCAGCTCTTTATAAGCACCCAGATGCTTATCTTCACCCTGGAACTTTCCTCTCGCCACAAGAGAAAGAGCAAGGCAGAGCTATGGCATTGCTTTTTCTCAGGCAGCTGCACTCCATAGCCATCGTGTGCAGACATGAACAACTTCCAAAACAAGCATTCTGCTTCGGGAAAGGACTTCTTCCAAGCAGACAAGGTGGCTGTGCACTTGCTAACATACCTTGCCAATCTTTCTGCCAGAGAAAGGATCAAATCTCTTCAAGCACAGGGTCAGGACATTGGAGGGCTGATGGATTGTAAGCCTCTTGGATGCACTGACCCGCTGTTCACACCTTGAAAACAAACACAGACCCAACGCTTGTGACCTGTCATCTCCACGCTCTGCCCCCATCCAGGTAGGATTGTGTTAAGGCTTGTTTTGCCCAATTCAGGCAGAAGGGAAAAAAATGTACCCATCTTAGAAACAAATGCATTATTTGCCAAATTGTGGATGATTCAGGTGGTTTAGTTGTACGGGGAAGAAAAACAAACACACAAAAGCCCAAGCGTGTCACAACTGGGTTTCTCAGTGAAGTCAAAACCTAACTAGTGCTCCCAGACATGCAAGACCATAACCCAGTATCTACTGTGAAGATGTCATTTGTAAAGATCTTACTTGCTACATTTATAGCTGTTTTCGCCATCCAGCTGCTCAGGTCTGACAAAGTCTTCCAGAGCCCTGGTGACAGATGAGGCTGCCTGGATGAGAAAGAAAGGAGAGCACTGGGCTCCTGGGAACCCAAAATCTCAAGAAACAGCTCCCCATGTGGTGCCAGTGTTATCCCAATAAACAGCTACCCCTGGGCAGCACCACAGTGTCCCATGCTCTGCCTGGTCAAAAATAGCAAAAGCCGCAAAAGCCACAAAAGCCACCCGTCCAGCAATCACGTGCGACCTGAGGAGTCCACAGCAGGGTGGTAGGACAACATCATCATGGCTGTCGATACCGTCCTTGCTCTTTGCCCAGAGCTCAGCCCAGGACCAGAACTGGATGCAAGGGCCATCTCTGCTCTTGAGGTGTCTGCATTCAAACACCCCACTGTTTCTCTCCTCCTCCTCCTCCTCCTCCTCCTCAGCACACCTTCTGCTCCGCAACCACTCCTTCCCCTCCAAGTATTTCTCACTGTAGCCCCTTCCCTCCCCTTCCCACACACTCACCTTTTCAGGCAGGGAGGGGAAGGATCCCTTCTCCCGTGATCACAGACCCCTCCCCAAACCAGAGGCCGAGGGTGCCGTCCCGTACCGCGGGCCATTTTGCCCAAGGTAAGGAGAACAGTCTCCCCAGGGACCTTCCCCACGGCCTTCAGCTGGCTCTGGAGCTCGGACATCACAAATGGAAGTGGCAGCGGCCAGAGCCACCAGGACGTCGCTGGCGCTGCCTTCACGTCACCTGCCACACCCTGCAAACGTGCCACAGGTGACACAGTCACGAGAAAAGCCGGCGGCGCTCGCACGGGCTGAATGACCCGTCTGCTCTGCAGAGCCCTCGGGCAGCTGTGCTTGGGGCTGGGCAGCTGCTGCCTCGGGTACCCTGAGGCAGGCAAGCAGCTCCTGGCCAGAGGAGGGAGGCCTCTCCCAGCACAGCCCTCTCCCTGCCCATGGAGATGTCAGGAACAAACTGTCGTGGACTCCAGACCTCCCGGCCCTCTCTGTGGGGCTGGTGGGTTTCCATGTCCTTTCCTCAAGGGAGGAGAAATAGCCTTGAGCTTGAACCCAGCTCTGACTCAGTGAGAAACAGCCCGAGTCTGCTTCTCCTCACAGCTCTCTGCGTTCCCTGCCCAAATTCCTCGTGATGACGAGTCCCCAGAGCCTCGCCCTCAGGCCCTCCCTGGGTCTGAGTGACTGAGGAACATCTCTGCCCCACTGCGTGTTTGCCCCAATCCCAGAGCTGGAGACAGGCTGTGGAGGGCGGGCCATGCTGGCTCCACCAATCACGCCTGGAAGGGGGCAATCCCAGGCAGCCAATCAGAGGAAACATCACCTCAGGGAAGGGTGGGCACCGTGCCTAGGCAGAGTGACAGCTTAGGCAGCCAATCAGAGAGAACCCCCAGGGGCGTGTGGGCCCCGGACCAGCGCACTGACATAACAGGAACTGAATGGAGAAACAGCAGCGCTGTAGAGACTGGACACGCGGCACAGGGGGATGTCCTGGGTGTGCAAGCAGGGAGAGCGGAATGTGCCACTAAATGAAGAAAGAGCTGCGTGACTTTTGCTGAGCAGCTGCACAAAACGACACCACGCACGCTCAGAGATCAGGCCCAGGAGCCGACACTGGGGGCGGCAGCTGCAGAGACAGCGGGGACACCAGAGACCCCGATGCAGACCCTGCAGTGCCAGAGAGGGACTCTGGCAAAGGGCTGGGTTATGGAAACCGAGACAAATAGGGACAAGGAGCTGGGACAAGACAGGGACCGAGGAACAGAACAGATGATCGGGGCACGGGGAGGAGAAGAAAAAGGAAGGTTGGGTAGAGAAGGACAGGGACAAGGAGGGGTATGTACAGATGGAGAAAAGGAAGGACAGAGAGGAAAAGAATGAAAGGAAAGAAAGAAAATTGATAGGAAGAAGGATATGAGAGAGACAAAGAGAGAAAGATAGGGAGCAGGACATGGATTGTCAGAGAAACACAAAGACAGGGAGCAGGACAGCGCAACAAAGAGAGAAAAGAGGGTCAGGGAGGCAGCACAAAGGGAAAGACGGGGAAAAATGAGAGACAGGCAGCAGGGCACAGATAGAGGTAAAAAAGCCTGGGCCGGGCAGCAGGACAGAGATGGAGACCAAAAACCAGCTTTGGGCTGCAGGACAGAGATGGAGTGAGAAATGAAAGTGACAGGGAGCAGGAGAGAGTGACAGAGAGAGGGGAAAAACTACAGAGAGAGCAGGACAGAAAAGCAGAGTGGGGAACAGACAGGGAGAAGGGCAGAGAAACAGAGAGGGAATGAGAGGGGCAGGGAGCAGGACAGAGAGCTGGAGCAGGAAGGGAAAATGAGATGGGCAGCAGAACAAAGGGAAGGAGAGACAAAGACAGGGGCAGGGAGCAGCACAAAGGGGTGGAAGAAGAAATGAAGTAGTAACGGCTCAGGACTGAGCTGAAAAAATGTTAAAAAACTACACTCGGACTGGGACAGAGTGACAGAGAAAGGGCAAAGGAACTGGGGGCAGGACAGCACTGGAGGAATAAAACAACTGTGGTGGGCGGTGGGATAAAGAGATGGAGAGCGGAAAAATAGAGCGAGAGAGAGAGGAAAGAAGGGGCAGCAGCTGGACAGGGAGATGAGAAAGGACAGGACTGGGAACAGAACAGAAAGACAGAAAGGACAGAAAGACAGCAAGAGGGAAAAAGTGCATGCTCAAGCAATCAGGTCAAGCTGACACCGGAGGCACCAGCTGGGAAGAAACCGGGGACACCAGAGACCCCTGATGAAGACTCTCGAGTACCAAAGATGGACTTCCGGCAAAGGGCGGGTTATGGGAATATTTTATGTTTAATGAAGTAACTAAGTGGTAGAAACTAATGAATATGCAATAGGTATTTGTAATAAACACCAAGAAGTGCAAATCACACACATGCTCAATTGGAGGAGCAATCCTCCAAGCATTCGGCACTGTACCAGGTATTCTTTGAGCTAAGTCTGTCTCTGATTGAGAAATGCAACTGCTGGGAAGAAGTTTCTCTCCCCAGCTGAGGGTCCAAAAAGAAGTAGTTACTTCAGCCTGTTTCACAGCAGGTTGCCTGGAGCCCCAGGGACACCTGGAGGGAGCCCAGAGGGGACAGAGAAAGGGACATCATGGGCTGCTCCTGTGCTGCTGAGCTGGGCTGGGCTCCTGGGACACAGGGAGCTCATGGCAGCGGCAGCGCTGCAGAGAGACAGCTCTGCCCAGGAGCAGCTCCTCTGCACACGCAGCAGGGCTGGGGCTCTGCCTGCAGCACCGAGGGCACAGGAGCCAGGCAGAGGGAGGGAAACGCAGTCTGGGGTGGACACTGAATGAGTAGTTCAACAGTCTCGGTTTGTGCTGTACAGCTGAGATGTGAGCATGCACATCATGTAAGTGAGGTGACATGAACGCGAGTGAGCACAAACACCATCAGCTGTTCCTTGGGGTTCCATGAAGGCTTGTGGCACAAACAAGGTCTTGAGGTCACTTCATATTGGAGGAACACCCCATGGGAAGTCACCTGAATGCAGCACTGGAATGTGCTTCTTTTAACTGAGGTCCCTGTATCCTTTCTTCATGACATGGGACATCTCCGATGAGTGCAGAGCAGGGGGACACACCACAGGGCTGAGATGTGTCCCATGCTCTGGAAGTGGAAACAGGGGGCCAGAGGGACACTGTGACTCTTGCCTCTGTGTAAAAGGGACAGACTCTGTCTGTGAGCATCCCTGGGTGCATGAGGAGTCCATGAGGCCAGCTCAGATGTGGGCACCTGACAGAACCTGACATTTCTGTGTGTGACTCTAGGAACAAACCCCACAGGCTCAGTGGGATTGATCTCAGCTGCCTTGGACAGGATCATTGCAAGTGCTCCAGTCTGCACTGTCACCCTTGCCTGTGATTCTGGATTGTGCTCTCATAAGAACCAGGGTAATTAGAGAGGTTCTGGGGTCCTTGGAAAAGGCAGAAATTAAAGCCATGTTCCAGAAAGGCAAGAACAGGCATTGGGAGATTTGCAGGTTGGTCAGCCTGCCTCTGTCCCTGGGAAGGGGATTGGACACATCCTCCTGTAGAATGCGATTTCAGCTCTTTTGAGGGTGATACAAAGTTGGGTCAAGGCCTTGAACAACCTCTCCTGGTTCACCCTGCCCCAAGCAGGACAATGAGACAAGAAGAATGAGACAAGGGCTCTCTTCAGGCAAAGCAAGGAAGCGAGATGGGTGCGTACAGCCTGCGGGGAAAGAGGGGCAGGTACAGGACTGTGTAGAACACTCTTCAGTTTTGGTCAGGGGCCTCCGGGTGGTTCCCGGGCTCTGCGCCTCGGGATAATCCTCGGAAGCTGTGCTGGGCTGACCCTGGCTGGACAGCAGGTGCCACCAAAGCTGCTCTGGCACTGCCCTCCTCAGCTGGGCAGGAGAGAAGAGAAACAAAGCACTGATGGGTGAGACAAGGACGGGAGACATCACTGACCATCACTGTCACAGGCAAAACAGACTCCACCACTGGAAATTAGTTCATTACCAATCAAATCTGAGTGGAGTCATGAGAAATAAAACCTCAGTCTTAAACCACCTTCCCAACACCCCACCATCCAAAGAGCTACAGTAAGAAAAATGTTGGGCAGAAGGGTTTTGCTTAAAAAACCGTCAATAAGGTTTGTCTTTGCAGTATCAAAGGTTTGTTTCTCAGGCCTCAGCTGCTTCAGCAAGGGGCTGGGTATTATTTAAGCCCCGGCAAAAGGGTTTGTTCCATTTTTCATTAAAGAAACACTGAGATGGGAGACTCTGAAATAGCCCGATTTTCTGTAATGTACACTAAAGCAATGGAGATGAAGGAAGATGTTCAAGCTGGACGTGTCTCCTGGTGCCATGATGGTGCCATCAGGAGCTGGAGGAGCAGTTGGAACTTTAGAAACGTAACATTCTATACTGGCCGGCAACCGCCTTTGGTGACTCGGGCGGCTGCAGGAGGCACCAGCTACTTCATGCTGGTGCCTTTTGCTGAACTTCGGCGTTGACAGAATGGGTGAACTTGGGAAAAACTGCCCTTCCCAGCGTTCCCCAAACACACAGGTAAATGCTGTAGGTCTTAGAGTGCTTTGGATCCTTGATTTCTTGCTACAGCCGTGTTGACAGCGAGGTCTGTTATGTAAACGTAGAAGCTGATATGTCTCTCTGGGTCATGGCCACATCTGTAGATGAAATATCAGGTTTTTGGAAGTGGTGGGAAGAGGTAATGATCATCTGAACCGTGGGAATTTCTCATGTGAACTGCACTCAGGTGCTCAGGGAACACATAAATGTCATGGGTGAAGATCATTCATCTTTCGTATTGAATCAGGATGAGATTGATTTTGAATACGTAGGCCACGTTTATAATTTCTGCTTTTAGTTCCTCCCTGAAGTACTGCAGAATAAGTTATTGAGAAGAAAGTCCCGCAACGTGTGTTTGCCCTGTATTTAAGTTCCACCTGCTGGAAATCCAGGGTTGGTGTTGGGCTCTCCATTATTGCACCCATTTCGACACTGGGGATTTTGGCATTAATGCCCGGGAGCTGGGCTTTGGCTCCAGACCGCAGTGTGTCTCAGGGGATGGCCCAGTTGTACTGACTGCAGTCCAAACGGGGCGTGTTTTGGAGATGCTGCTTTGAGACCCAGCTGTTAATGTCTGAATCTGGGTGAAACACCTTCAAACGCACAAACAGCTGGAGATGGTGTGAGCAGCGCAGTGACAGCAGTCTCAGAACACCAATTCCAAAACTTGTAGTGTTCCAGTTTTTGCTGGGCATCTTTCTGGGTTTGATTTCCTGCTCCTTATTTCCCAAGGACCCATGTCCATTAATGGCAAGAGAGTCTAGTGCAGGATTTGCACTTGTACAGCTCATCTCATTGGGGACTGACCTGATTATCCTGTTGTGCAGGAAAGGAAACTCAACCACCTGTCAGTTCAGTAACTTTCTGCCCAGCATCTCATGGAAAGTCTGCAGTACAATAAGCAAACGGCTTCACTCCTCATCTGGTAACAGTTTGACATCGTGAAAGCTCAATTGACCTAATTCAGGATAACTTCAGAGTTATCTGGAGCTTATGATAACTTTGAAGAGAACTTTAAGAGTTCTAAAATATCGGAACACGGTCCCACGAAATCTTGGTAATATGGTCCCAGCAGCAGAGCGTGTCCTGCTCCATTTAGTCCATTTTTATTGTTCTGCTTACCATAGATAACAACTCTTTTCTCCTGCAGCAGAAGTACAGCCACATCTGTTTCTGGGAAACACAACCCTCAGGCTGTTCGAGGATCAGTTGTGCCTTCTACCACAGCAAACCTCGACATATAAATGGACTTTTCCTGCCACCTGGTAACAGTGAGAGAAAATATTTTCTCTATTATTTGTTCATTAGAGTAAGTACATACACAAGAATGTCCTTGCAGTGCTCAGTAATCTCTATGAAGGTTCAAAAGGTACCATGGTAAATCAATGGCACAGGATCTGCTACCGCAGTGAGTTCAGAGCAAAGAAAGGAATTGTATGGGCATTTGAATAGTGTTGCCATATGACTTTTTGAGCTGCCATGTGACGGATCTTCGTGTTGCAGGAAAGATGATGTCACAAGTGGTGATTTAGGTTGCTGGATCCACAGAGTAGAAATGTTGCAGAAATCATTTGCAAGGTTATATAATATCTGAAAATCAAATTACTTTTGGACAATGAAAAAGCACCATTACAAGTTGGTTTTTTGTTTTGTTTTGTTTTGTTTTTTGGTTTTGGTTGGTTGGTCGGTTTTGTTTTTTCTCATTCCTTTCTCAGAGGAGCTCTTGGCTTCCAGGAGTCCTGTTAGACAGCTGAACCTGGAGCAGGGAAAGTGTCTGGGGCACCAAGACAGGTGCCAGAAATCAGGCAGAAGCTGGAGTGAGAGCAGCGTGACTTGTCACAGATGCAGGAGCAAGAGGCCCAAAATCGAGTTGTTCATGGCCCTGAGCTCCAGAGCTGGAGACAGGTGTCATGAGAAACGCCCAGAGACACCTCTGGTCAGAAGCAAACAGCCTTTGTTCCAGACATTCCCCCGGGGAAAGGCAGCGTGTCCTGTCTGGGTGTGTCGAGCCCCCCAGCCCCAGAGGAGCAAGGCAAGAACTTGGTGCTGTTTCTGTGAGTGCCCGCGCTGCTTTCTTCACAGTTCCCGCATCCACAGCAGCCACCCCTGGCAGCTGGGGCTCTCCTAAACAAAACGTGGGCACATTTTGGGGGGGTTGTGAGTCAGAGAAGATGCCCTAGAGGCCCAATGGACATGGGTAACCTCTAGAAGAGCCATGTTCAACAATCAGAATGAGAAATCAGATCCAAACCTTTCTCTTTTTACTGAAAAATGCATACATTCAAAGTCCATGTGTCCCAGAACAGCATTGCAAACATTTTAACTTCATTTGTCCTTTTTAATACTTCGAAATCCTGTTAAACCAATTTAAGGTGGAGTTGGCTTACACTGTCCGGAGCTAATAATATGCTGTTCTGGGCAGTGACACAGTTAACTATCAAGTTAAACTGCTGTATCTTACATTTTCTTGCGTGAGATAGAACAAATCTGAGCTGCAGGAGTGTCACTAAATAGGTTTAGTATCATACACTGTAGTGCTTTATCTGCTCTTTCAGAGGAGTAGGTACCCACGCTTTTTCATACTTTCTGTTGTCGCAAGATGCTCTTTTGCCAGGCTTGGCAGAATAGTTTTCCCAAACGTCATAATCTGCCTATTTAATGATCCCCTCAATATGATAAAGATTTCAAAACTGTACCTGCATGTCTGAACCTGGATTTGATATTCTAGTTCCCTTCTAATAAAATAATGTTCTTTTCTGCAGATGTGCCATTGCAACAGGGTGGCCAAGAAAGGACTCTGCATCCAGCACATCTTCAAGAATCACTCAGAAACCAAGAGAATATTTCCCTACCAGTTCATGCTCCACTGATTATAAGCCTCAACAATGCTGAAGATGAACAGGACAATGAAGAGGATGATGACAAAGAGAACTGTAAACAGATTATTTTTTCTTTTACAAAGAAGTAGAATAGGGCCTTTTCTACACTTCACAACTGATTTGTTGTAATAACCATGACCTATTTAGAAAAGAGTTGTTGACAAGTTTTGAAAATAGTTTCTGGCTAATCCCAAAATGTTGGAAGTGTTGGTCACCAGATGTGAGGCATCATTCTAACTCCTGTGAAATGCCTACCTGTATATTTCAATAGCGTTATCATACACATACCTCTTTTGTATTAAATCAAGTTTAAAATGTGATCCACAACTCATATGATGTGATCCGCAATTCAGATGGCCATCAAATACTCTTCAAACTTTCTCTAAGTTTGGGGACACAATTCACTAGATTAATTGAATGTCTATGCATTTGTATATATATATATATATATTTGTTTTGGTTTGTGCTTTTTAAAAGCAGCTGAACGGTTGACTGTGTCTCACTTAGAGATGAGGGATTCCTGGGGAAGAATGAATTGCACGTTCCCAGAGGGTGAGAGGACGACCCCCTGTTAGTGCTTCCTGACTCGGTTTCAGCAGGAGTGAGCCCCATGAATTCAAACCAAATAAAAGCCGGGCTTTGCTGATCTCAGTAGCCTTAACTGAGACAGATAAGGAGCCCTCACTTCACCATCTCTGCCAGCAGATGTTCCAGGACAGGAACTGTGGGCAGAGGTTTTGTGACAAGCGCTCCCTGGTGACATGTGTAACCAGAAGATTTCCTTTTGGTTGCCAATGAAGGATTATGTTGAACATGAGCTCTGAAGATGGTTTTCAATAGTTTCCAATCCACAAACATTAGCTTATTCCTATGTGTTGTAACTGCAGTTCCATTGTTCTTTGATATACCTAATATTAAGGAATCATTGTTGCGTCCAGAAGCAGAGCTTACATTGAGAAAAAAACCCACTGTGACCAAAATGAAATTCATGATGGTACATGATTATTAGGAATTGTTGAAGGACTTTGTATAGATACCTAGTAATCTTTTAAAACCATTTCCTACAGATGTTTCTAATTGGGTGCCTAAGACTGCTGCAGAAATTCAAGAGGAAAGAACCATAAAGGAAATATGCTACAAAACTGGTAAATACGAAGTCAGTCAGTCTTTCCTAAACAGCAATGAGGACAATTGTTAGAGCGAGATAAGGACTTAGCCAAACCAGTCGATTCAATGTGAATCACGCTAAGCCATTTATTACAGAAACAAGTCTCCTTATATATGTAACTATATTCTAATCACGCGTCCACGCTCCAAGCATGGATTCGCTAAATGAGTATCGTGGGCTGTCCGTGCGCTGGAGTCTCACTGATGATACGTCCGATGATTCACGCCACGCCAGGACCCCGGTGATTGTGGAACGCCCCTCTTTCTCACAGCCGACTCTGCTTCTCCAAGCGGCCTTGAGATTCCTTTGAGCCTGACTAATTCAGCAACAGACCTTTATCTACCAAGACCCCTGCACACTTCCCCCTTTCTTTTCCTGAATTAGTCAGGCCCCTTAAACCGCACGGTGCATCATTTTTGAAATATACTGCAACATAGAACACGTGATTAGCAACATAATTACAATTACATATAATGCAGTTAAACCTTACTTAATAAGATCAAACTACTACCTGACTATTCTTAAAACCTTAATTCCATTATAACAACCTTATCAACACACTATTTTAATAGATTCAAAATAACCAAACAAGTTAATACAATATATTCTCTTAAATTCCTAAAAGATTTATAACTGCGCAGTTTATAGGGTAACATACTTAATATCATCAGCATATACTAATAATTGAATTAATATCTTAAAAGTTATCTTAACCTATTTAAAAGATCAATAGCTTAACCTTAATATCCCTTCTAAAACTTTATCAGTTGCTAAACTTAGATTACTATGGTAGAGATATCTCATAATTTTACCTTATCTATGAATTAACTATCTAATCATAATATCACCCTTTTGGATCTCCTGCTGCTTGTTCAAATTGCCATTCTCCACAGAAGGTACACCACCTGCTTGCTTATAGGCTTCTAGACCACCAGGTCTGCGAGCATCTGTAACAATGAATTAGGATCCATGGTTTACATCTGAATCAGTCCTCACAACTTATCTCCCTCCTGTGCATCCGTTGAATCTTTGTTGAATCCACTTCAATCCTCGGCCTGTAATGACACAAACATAACCTTTTCCCCAGGTTATCAATTGATGAGGCCTTTTCCATTGACTAGTGATTTGACCATAACTAATGTAGGTTCTTTTTGATTTAGCATGGTTTTGGGTCATACTTGCAAAGTATTTCATCACATACAATGCTTTTGACAATTGGTTTTGTGGTGTTTCCCCTACTTCCCCCCTTTTTTTTTTTTTTATAAAAACAAACGAACAAACAAAAAGTTCAGAACCAGATACATACGTTGGGTCTTGACTACGTACTCAAAATCACAAATCAAATTTAGAGGTTCCTCCTTAAAAAGCTCTAAGTAATTTAAAGCTGTGCCAAGTTCTGCTAATTGGGTTGAACCTTCAATAATTTGTACAGAATGATGCCAATTGTTATCTCCACACCAAACCACTACAGCTTTATGAGACTTTCCAGAACCATCAACAAAAACTTTGCAAGTATGTAAGATCAGACCAAATACAAGTATGGCCTATGACCTGATGTTAAAGACTTGCAGGTTCTGCAGCAATTTACATTTAGGCATGCCAAAAGCTGTGCTGTTAAGAAAACCAGCTAGTGCAATTTATAAAGACATAGATTACAAATAAAAAATCAGAATTAAATTTCACAAATGGTACATATATGACAAAAGGATCATGGCCTATTAAGACTTAAATTCATTTCCTGCATCTTCTTGATCAGAGTGACAATTGGTATATAACAGTCGGTATATCAGTTTGCTAGCAATCTCATCATACTGTCCCACAATAGCCACAGGTTGTTTCTAGGTGGTAGCTAGAAATAGACAAATCTGCAAGTCCAATCGAATGCAGCCAGCCTGTAAGGCTGTCATAAATTCATTCCTCAAAGTTTCTAACTCCATTTTGGCTGTCATATTTATTGGATATTGTTTTCCCTTACCGGATCGAAGTCCTGCCTCAGATCTATCAGTGTAGTACTTGCTTTATCGAAACATTGGCTGTTAATACTAGTGGAAATACAGCATTCGAAATTTCCTTGGAGATTTCTCACTTGCAGCAAGCAGATCTGCACCATCCCAGCAGCTTCTTGTAGGCCATGCAACTAAACAGAATTCTCAGAAAACGTTATTTGAGCTTAATTTACTTAACAAATCTTAACCTAAGAGAGGTATAGGACTTTCTGGCAACTATAAGAATTCATGTATTAAGACTTTGTTCCAAATTTGACATGCTATTGGTCTCAAAAAACGGCCTTTCTTTCGTTCTCTCCCATGACCTCAAAAACTAGCATGGTGAATTTATTAAGAAGTCTCTTACAACTAATTACCACAGAATAAGTCTATCAACAAATTTTTGGTTTGATTCTCCAGTTTCATTAGAACTATGGGTCTGCTAAGGATGCCTTTAAACTTCACCCTCGGACTGCTCCATTCAGTATTACATCGCTGCAGTGGGGGGGAGAGAAAACCCCCCTTTCACTGCTTTAAAAGCAGGCAGCCAGGTTTTTCCATTTTTGCTTTTCTTTCTCTTCGTGCTGCAGTTTAGAGATAACCAAGGTCCCGCAGCTGGCATCATGGCTGGTACGAAGTGGGAGGCTCTGGGAAACTTCTCAGTTACAATGAGCTGCACACAGGCCTGGGATGTTTTGGTCTTTTGTTTTCCCATTTCATTCCAGCCATAATACACTTTATATGCAATTTCAAGTAGCTCAACAATAGTTACATTCCTAAGCTCCATTTACCTTTTACAATTTAGAGATGTCAAAAAACAGTATAAACCAGCATAATAAACATCAATCCAGTATTCTATTTTCCTAAATCTAAATCAGTTCATATTCTAGCAACTTTTAAATACAACCTCTTCTAAATTCACATCTATCATAGCATTTTAACAATTTAAATGCTTTTCTAACAATATAAGCAATTACTCTAATATGTAAGGATGCATCCTAAGGGGGAGCAAGGTGGAATTTTAGCAGTGGAACCGGTTCCCATTTTGTAATTATCTCCCCAGAAAAGATTCTTTTGGTACCAAATATGAATATGCAAACCAAAATACTGAGCTCAGATGTGAAAACCAAATACCCAGTTCAAATATGCAGATGGATCACAGTCACACTAATTTAAGACAATATCTCAATTTTTGCATTGCACCTTTGAACCACTCACCGCCCGGCCAGGTAGCAGTGCCTCTGGGTCTCCCTGACAAAACAGGTCAGTGGCGCCGGAGCCCATCGGCACTCGCCCCCCCGCCATCGCAAGGATCTGAACTGGGCAAGGCCTTGTTTTATTTTGTTTTGGTTTCCTTTAGTGTCTCATCTGGTGCGCTACAACTGTTATTCCAAAACCTGGATTCTTTACTTGATGTGCATATGAAAAAGACAAATTTAGTGCAACGACATGAGAGACAGCCTGTCACAGAGTTGCGCAAGTCTGAATGCTGGAGCAAAGCCAGCATGCTGGAGAGAAAAATAACAGCTACCACACGCAAAATTTTACCATCACATTCACGCAGTAAAGAACTAAATTACTCATGATCTTCTGAATTATCACAAAATGCACATTTTGAGTCAACGGATTCTCACGATTTAACAGACTGTGAACTTATCATGCCATATAGCACAGACCTACCAAAATCGCAACATACTTAAACAGATACCCACAAAGAAAACAGGTTAATGAGGAAAGAATCTTGCAGACTCTAACAAGTTTGCTGTGACCTGTGTGTTATCAGTTAACTCTCTCAGCTTGTTGAAGTTCAAATCGCCCTGCCTGTAAAACTGTCTGAAATGATTTAATGATCTCTTGTAGAGACTCATTTTGTCCCGCTCTGCTGGCCTTAAAAAAAACATTAATTGCAACAAGATTCTATTCTCCGGACACTTAGCAGCCAACACTGATTTCAATATTTAACAAGATCTTCCTTCCTTATAATTCCAAGTGCTTTCCCAAGTTTTAAAACACCTCCCAATACTGATTTTTTAGGAACACAACTGAAAACAATTATTCCTGACCCCATCTTGCAAGTAAAAACCTTGAGAACAGGGAGGGAGGGGTGGGGGGTGGGGGGGGGCGGTACGCACAGGCCTGCTTGAAAACAATTAACTCACATTCCTGACAAGCTGCTTGATTTTCAGAGAGGCAATACACAGGAGCACATAATATGTACTGTAAAACTTGCAAATAACATGTTGATAGCAACCATTAGCATTCTCTACTGCTAATCGAAACACCAATGCTTCCTTAGCTTCTAAATTTTCGACCTGCTTACTGATGGCCTCTTGAAGATAGTCAATAAATTGCATGTAATTCTCATTGGGACCCTGATTAACAGTTGCAAATTATTTGGCTGTTTTGTTGGTTTCAGACACCTCTCTCATAGCTTGATATGCAAGATCTGTTGACTGCCTCAGGATTTCAGAAACTAATCGTGTCTGTAGTTGCAGTGTGTCAATTAGTGTCTCTTCCAGGAGTTGTGGGATACCTGCCCCTTTCAAAGAATCCACATTGTTCTGTCCTAAATGATCTATAGCTGTTACCTTTCACAGAGTTCTTTTGCCCAGTTCTCATCTGGCGACTCCTTCTGCTCTTTCGTAGGAGGTAGAGGGTTGAAAGACAGTAAAAGCAGACTGGTAAAATTGGTAAAAGGACTGATAGTACACTTGTTTACGACTTTAGCATTCTCATCTGTCACAGGTTCTTTGAGCAAGTTGTCTGACTCCAATCCTCTGGACTTGCTGTTCTCACCAGCGTTAGATGACAGCACAGGAGGCCACCCGCTTGGCATTTTTCCTCCCCCCGCCCCAGACTGCTGTATCATCGTGGGTGCCGACAGCGCAACAGGGGATGGAGTGGGGAGGGGGTCAAAAGACACGATCCGGGTAAACTTCACAGTCATTTTTAGGTTTGTTATCAGGCTGCAACGCTGGAAAAATTCTGGCAACGGTAGCCTGCTCAGCCTTAAAGTCTTTTAAGGTGGAAATTTTAAGCTTCTATGTAGTCACTAATGATTTAGTTTCTTTATCATCTCCATTGCTGACCTTATTCCATAATTTCTGCCCTTTATCATCCCAAAGTTAACGTTTAAAAGCCTTCTCATTTTCTCCCGGGTAGCCATTAATTCTGTACCCAATTAATCGTCTACATATGTTACTTTCTTCTTATTTAAGTCCTCTCATAGAGAGAATAGGCAGGAGGAGTTTAACTATGGCTTCTTCCTCAAAGGATTTATTTTGCCCCATAACTTCACTCTCCCCTCCTCCCGCTCCCAGCCGCTCACCCTTTACGGTGACTTCTTCAATTAACGCGGAGCGTCCGTACCCTCCGCCCGGTTCTCAGTCCAGCTGATCCACCTCCGGCTGGGCCGCTCTAGGGCTTTTCCCCAACTTCAGTGGTACACCGTTCAGAGTATCACGTCGGGGTCACCATTTGTTAGAGCGAGATAAGGACTTAGCCAAACCAGTCGATTCAATGTGAATCACGCTAAGCCATTTATTACAGAAACAAGTCTCCTTATATACGTAACTATATTCTAATCACGTGTCCACGCTCCAAGCATGGATTCGCTAAATGAGTATCGTGGGCTGTTCGTGCTCTGGAGTCTCACTGATGATACGTCCGATGATTCACGCCACGCCAGGATTCCGGTGATTGTGGAACGCCCCTCTTTCTCACAGCAGACTCTGCTTCTCCAAGCGGCCTTGAGATTCCTTTGAGCCTGACTAATTCAGCAACAGACCTTTATCTACCAAGACCCCTGCATAGACAATATACTAAGCCTTTTATTTTATTTTATTTTATTTTATTTTATTTTATTTTATTTTATTTTATTTTATTTTCCTTTTTGGCTGTGTTTAGGAGAGTATTACAGGATCCAGCACCCTCACAAACACCAATCAACAGAAACTGTGTCTTCACCTCAGGAAAAGGAAATATTACTCTTGGAAGCTATGGAGCGAGACTTACAGAAAGGCAAGTAATATTCATCTTCTCAGACAATATTTACCATTAATATTTACCATTTATTTTTCCCCACATATATACACGTACATAGTGTCTCAGACATGGTGACTACCTGTATTGATTGTGGATGCAAAGGGTAGAAATGGGCTGTAAAACCTACGTGTACTATCTGGAGATACACAACCATTCCATACATTGGATCAGATAGGATTCATAAATATCATTCATGAGAAGTGAGGAGTTAAAGAATGAGCAGGTTATTTGTAGCTCGTTCTTTACTTTGGAGCCGTAGCTTTTCTTTAACCTGTGTATTATAGAATTGTCTTAAAGACCATGAGAGTTGTACATCAGGTACAGTAGACAGGATCCAAACATCCAAGAAAATACAAAGAAGAATATAAGAGGAGAGGCTAAAGGAAATTGCACTAAACTAATCACTATCTCACAGAGGTGGGAGGAAGAGAATGGCAGTGCCACATTTGGATAGGACTCTCCATAAAGAACATGTTGTTTGAATCTTGTCTTCCAGGCTCCTGCAACATGTCAACATTTGAGTAACTGCACAGCATTATAAAGTTTGCTTTGTCATTTTTAGGATTTAACACTTCAGACCCCAAAGGAAAACCAAGTTACCAACCAAGGAGTCAAAGGAAGGATGATGAAGCTGCTTCTTCTGTTCCTCGTGGGAGAGCAGCAGGAAGAAAAACATATTGCGATTCTTCAGAACCTCGCAGATCAGCGTATGTTTTCTACCGCACTGTGGACGTCACCCAAGAACCAAAGTTCAATGGATCTACAGGTGGGCTTCTGCTTAACCGGGATTCTTAAAAACACCTCAAATGTGCCTGTCTGTATTGTGCTACGTTCTTTTTTGTCCCTGCAGGTTCATCTGAAGTCATTTATGCCCAAATATGGTCAAGACTAAGTTTGATCCAGCATAATTTTCATCAGTAGAGTGCAGCAGTATCCACAGTCAGAAATGTAAAGCTTTATTAAACTTTATAATTAGTCAGACAGTGTATTCATGACCAATAATTTAGTCATCTTCATAGCAGAAATTCATTTCTTTCCCCAGAAAGAGGAATGAATACAATGTTCTTCACAAATATATCGATCCCCTCCTTTTACAGTATTTTGAATGTGATGTATTCTTTAGAAATATTTAGTAAATCTCAGAATACTCCACCTTTCTCTTCCCATTTTACTCTAACTCTTGGTAGGTGTAGTTCTGCAGTAGAATTTCAGTTTCCTTTGGGAAATCCTTCCTGTTCAACATCTCTCCTCCCAGCAGGGGATGAAGGAATGACCTTGATTTGCATGGGATTTTCCTACAACTGGGATTTCACTAGTGTTTTGATTGTGATGGTTTGTTTTGGCTTCATACCACCCCATAAACTGAAGCAGAAGTACTGAATTTCTGCTGCATTCTGGCCTGAACTGAAAGGAAGCAAACGTGGTCATTTATGTGAGCAGGAAAAAAGGAAGAAAAGGCAAAGCCGCATCTTCCTGCAGAGTAGCAGGGGCCAGGTGAAGAGCCCTGTGGGTACTTTATACTGACACTTGCCTCTTGAAGTTCTGTTTGCAGTTGGAGGTGGGCTTATCTATCAACCAGTGCCATTACAGTTTTAGCCTTGTCATTTGTAATACTTTGTGATGTTCACAAATGCTGCCCGTGTCCAGCATGTGTCTAAATGCTACAGACAAAAGAATCATTCCTAGTTCAGCCCAAAGGTCTCCTTCGGAGCACATCAGTCTTCTTGGGCTCAAGAATGGATGTTCCAGAGGTCCACACACCACCTGTGCGGTACAGAGAAAGGGCAGGTAGTCAGCACTTAGAGGACAGTGGTGGGTAAGGGGGTTGTGTTCACAGCTGCACTCCAGACAGTCTGAAAACAGAGATCCATTCCAAGAAAAGCATAGAGATGCTTTCCCAAAGCAATTCTTCCATTGAGTGCTTTGAGGTTTTAGGTACTATGATGACATGCATCTTGAAAACACCATCAATTTGATCAGATAGGATTCATCAATATCATTAATGAAAAGTAAGAAGCTAGAGCAGGTAATTTGTAGCTGGTTCTTTCCTTTGGAGCCATAGTCGTCTTTAACCTATTATGCAGTTTTCTTAGAGATCATCACAGTTACACGTCAGGTGCTCAAGTTACACTAGACAGGATGCAAACAACTAACAAAAGAGAAAGAAGAACATAAAATGAGAGGTTAAAGGACATTATACGTGTCACTATCTCACAGAGGCAGGAGGAAGAGAATGACAGTGCCATTCCCTGTGCTCACACACCAGCAGAGCACACATTCTTTCTGTTGCCTTTCCAGGGGATGGTGATACTTCTGCAACACTTAACAATGCAAAGAAAGGAGGAGAGAGTTCAGGAAGGAGAGTTCCAGCAGAGCGTATGCCCAGAAGAAACTGGCGATCCTTTGACAACGGAGGTAATATACTTTGGCATCAGCTTCTCATTGCTGAACACCTTATCGTAAATAAAATAACTGAATAGATTTGAATTGGGTTGTCCACAAAAAAACTTTGGTTTTTTGGTCAATCTTGTTTTCAGCCTCTAGGACCTTGTAATATGTCCAATTCTGAGTAACAGCACAACATTTCTGTACTTCTGTTTGCTTTTTCACTTTTAGGAATTCACTCTTCAGATCCCAACGGAAACCCAAGTTACCAACAAAGGTGTAAAAATAAGGATGATGAAACGGCTTCTTCTGTTCCTTATGTGAGAGCTACCAGCAGAAAGACTGATTCTGATTCTTTGGAACCTCGAAGATCAACATATGTTTTCTACCGCACTGTGAATGCCGCCCAAGAACCAAAGTTCAATGGATCTACAGGTGGGTTTGATTGTGACAGATTTATTATTTTCAATATTTAGTATTATTTTTTATCTTGGAAAATCCTGGAGTTTGGTCTTATCCAAACTTCTGATATCTATTTACTGTCAATTTTTGTTATTTTTGCTATTATTGTATTTTTAGTGTTGGACAGGGGACTGGATTCATTCTCTTTCCATTCATTCATGGCGATGTTTTCATTCTTCTTTTTTCCACCTTTCTACAGTCCTCTTGATAGGATGTACTATGGCATAAATTTGACAAGAGCCTACAGGTGGGATTCAAAGTCCTGTATCTCTCTTTTTGGAAATCTGTTTCAGATGTGACCATAATTTTACATCTTTCACTTTATTTTTAACTATCTAATCTGTCACTTCATGTAGAAATTTAGTGGTAAAAAATTTCAATAATCATAAGTGAAGAAAGTTATTTCATCTTACCAGTTTCAGTCATCTCGCTTAAGCTGAGTTGAGTTTCCATCTTGAGATGCCTCCCTATCTCGAATTTTCAATAAAAGGAACCTCCTCAGAGAGTTTATCTGCAATGTTACCATGAATACAGTTAAATTAAATGAATCTCAACATCACTGCCACATCTTGGCATTAATACTTGTGTGTATTTGGTTTGGGTTTGTTTGTTTGTCTCTTTGTTTTCTTTTCATGTTTGTTTTGGCTAAATGCAGACAAATTGGTATAGAGATTACAGAGAAAACATTATTAATTTTTGTCATAACAACCACCATTACCATTGTTGCCAATTTTCTTTTCAGCAGCACCTGAGCCATATGGTGGGAAATGCTCCAAACCAAAGAATCAGCTTGACACAAATAGAAGATTTTCAACCCAAACGGAAAGCTATGGTAATGCTTACATGTTGTGTTTAAACTGAAAATCATAGGATTATTTTGCAATTAATGATTTGAATTAATGTAATTAAGATGGAATTAATAGAAAATAAGAGAATTCATATTTTTAGCCAAGTTTCACAGAAAACAGTCATTGGGCAGCTTACTCTGATGCACAGGCAGCTGCCCAGCACAAAAACATCCCATTGCCTTATATCGAGTGTTTATAAAAGAGGAGATTGGATTATGGGTTTGTTTAATTGAAAAGCAATTGATGCCTTTGGGAAGATTTTCAACACAAGAATATTGACTTTGTTCAAGTCGCAGGTGTCCGTGGCAGAATCGCCTCCTTTGGAAGATCCCGTGAGCTTGAGGAAACGCTGCAAGATTACACATGATCTATAAAGTACTGGAGAAAGTCTGTATTTAACAGTGGCTTGTATTTCAGAGATGATGTAGGATTCACTTGATGCTTTCATTGATACTTCAACTGATAGAGTATTTAATTCACATATCAGACTTAGAGAGTCTTTCCTGAAACTGGAGCTGAAATTAAGAAACAATGTTTATGTTTATTCCACAGGCAAATATACTTCAGGATTTTACAATGCTCCACGTTGGAGGAAAAGAAATCCACGTGAAAATGCAAACTGTAAGTTTGAAACAACCATTCGGGGAACTGTTTGATAGATATTTTTACGATTAATTCTTTTTTGCAAAGCAACATCTCTCCCCACCTAGAAAATGTAAAGTTGGTCTTAAAGCATTTGCTGCCAAAATGCACAAGATTCTAAGCAATGCTGAGTCATTTGAAAGAACAGAGAATAGTTCCGTTTGTTTGCAGACATGTAATTTTGACTGTATAACCAACCCGTGATGTCTGAGGTTTCACAGCATTACTGAGATGAAAGCAAAGCATTAGAGTCTCTATCTCATGTCCCTTGTAGGAATGGCCAGAGCCTTGGTCTGCACTCTGTGCTCCATTGCGACGTTTCCTTCTTATCTCCCATCTCCGTGTTCCCCACAGACGTTACGGGGACTTTGCTCTGCAGTTGCGCAGTTTGAAATGTGGACTAGCAGAGTGTCCTTATAGTTCTTGCAAGCTTGGCCTTCTGGCTTTCACTGAAAGTTCTTCCTGCAAGGGCAAAGAGGTGAAGTTTGAACGCTGTTGAGCACGGCCCTTTCTTGAGTTCATCGTTTCACTGGTGCTCTGTTCTAGAGCAGATGGTCAGTAGCACTTTTTTTAGGATGGTCCCATCAGTTTTTGGAGAGCATGAGCTTGCTCTAGGAGATCAGTCCAAAGCGGGCTGCTCAGAAAAGTGCAACTTTGTGACTGTGTTTTTCAAAGCCCAGGTGACCCGGCTGTCAGGATGAGTTTACCCAGGGCAGTTCCATATTCTGTACTAGGCCTTCTGATTCCAGCCTGAGATACAAATTCTGGTGAGGCACCATATAGATCCAACCAACCTAAAACCACCTTGTGAAATCCCTCCAGCAGGTTTCCTGCTGCATTTGGGTTCTTTGTGCAAGTTCCATATCTGCTTGGGAAGGTTTTAGAGAATAAAAACTTGAGCAGGACATTTTCAAGCATGGGTGAATTACAGTAGGATGATTGTTTTTCCCTGTTGCTTCTAGACCTGCTGAAAGTTTAATTTTTAAAATGTTTCTGAAACAGTAGATAGTTTTGCTCTAATGAATTATGTACAAAAAGTTATGTATATCTATTTTTACAGAGGAGCCAAAGAGACTTGGAAGAGAATAACAAAGGAGAACGATATGTAGACATGAGAAAGAGATTAAATGAGTGTGTTAGTTTACAAGAAAAATCAACTGGAAAATCTAAAGATGAAAAAGCGGCAAATTAAAAAAATAAGATGCAGGAAGTACACTGTAACATTTCAGAACTGATAGAAATGGAAATTAAAAAAGCATGCTCTGCATGGTCACGTATAAAGGTCTTCAATAAATTTTATCTGTTTTGAAAATTTGATAATTGAAATTATTTTTACAGACTATATTTAATGCACAATTACTAAAAGAAATAGATACTATCAGTTTTACTTTGGCCTTTCAGAGGACTTTTAATGTCAACAGCAACACTCATGCATTCTAGAAAGTCATTGTTTCCGTGTGAAAGCCGGATTCTTAGATGGTTCATCTGTTTGCTGGATGTTCGAGGGCTCAGTCGGAGTTTGATCTGGAGATTTTGCCACCTTAGTAGGGCAGCAGAACGATGTGATTAACTAAATGAACTGTGCAACACAACTTTCAGAATTAACTGAAATATGCTGTACACACACTTTAAAGCATAAAATATTTCATTTTTATCCCAATCCACAAAAAGGGCTGCAACTACAGGCCTGGCAACTCCAGGCCTGTCAGCCTGACCTCGGTGCCTGGCAGGGTTATGGAGCAGATCGTCCTGAATGCAGTCACACAGCACCTTCAGGATGGACAAGGGATGAGACCCAGCCAGCATTAAGAGGGGCAGGTCCTGTCTGACCAACCCGATCTCCTTTTATCAGGTGACCCACCTGGTGGATGAGGGGAAAGCTGTAGATGTGGTCTATCTAGACTTCAGTGAAGCCTTTGACACTGTCTCCCGTAATATACTCGAGCAAAAGCTGGTAGCCCGTGGCTTGGACAAGTGCACTCTCTGCTGGGTTAAGAACTGGCTGGAGGGCCGGGCCCAGAGAGTGCTGGTGAATGGGGCTGCATCCAGCTGGCGGCCAGTCACTAGTAGTGTCCCCAGGGGTCAGTGTTGGGTCCAGTCCTGTTTAACATCTTTATTGACGATTTAGATGAGGGGATTGAGACCATCATCAGCAAATTTGCTGATGACACCAAGTTGGGAGGGAGTGTGGACCTGCTGGAAGGCAGGAGGGCTCTGCAGAGGGATCTGGACGGACTGGAAAAATGGGCCCATTCCAGTGGGATGAAGTTCAATAAGGCCAAGTGGCGGGTCCTGCACTTTGGCCACAACAACCCCCTGCAGCGCTCCAGGCTGGCACAGAGTGTCTGGAGAGCAGCCAGGCAGAAAGGGACCTGGGGGACTAATGGACAGGAAGCTCAACATGAGCCAACAGTGTGCCCAGGTGGCCAAGAAGGCCAATGGTGTCCTGTCCTGTATCCAAACCAGCGTGGTCAGCAGGACAAGGGCAGTGATCCTTCCCCTGTGCTCTGCATTGGGGAGGCCACACCTGGAGTATTGTGTTCAGTTCTGGGCCCCTCAGCTCAGGAAAGAGATTGAAGTGCTGGAGGGTCCAGAGAAGAGCAACAAGACTGGGGAAGGGACTGGAACACAAGCCCTATGGGGAGAGGCTGAGGGAGCTGGGCTTGTTTAGTCTGGAGAAGAGGAGGCTTAGAGCTGAGCTCAGCACTCTCTAGAACTACCTGAAGGGCAGTTCTAGCCAGGTGGGGATTGGTCTCTTCTCCCAGGCATCAGCACTAGGACAAGGGGCCATGGGCTTCAACTCTGCCAGGGGAAATTGAGGCTGGAGATTAGAAAGCAATTCTGTGCAGAGAGAGTGGTCAGGCATTGGAATGGCTGCCCAGGGAGGTGCTGGACTCACCGGCCCTGGAGGTTTTTAAACTGAGATTGGACATGGCACTTAGTGCCATGATCTAGTAAACGGACTGGAGTTAGACCAAGGCTTGGACTGGATGATCTCTGAGGGCTTTTCCAACCCAGTCCAGTCTGTGATTCTGTGAATTATCTTCAATTTTAAGAAAAAAAAAAACAAACTAAAGTGTACTTCTGGGTGAGGATGGACCAGGCTCAGGATCAGGACCAGGGGTGCTGCAGGAGCAGGTGTCTCCCAGCACGGACATACCCGGGGGACCTGTCAACCTCAGCAACCCTGGGCCTCACCATGGCCCAATTCAGCAGCCCTGGGCCCGACGGCTCAGCCCAGGGACAGCCCCACAACCAGGGTCAGAGTGGTTCCTGCTGCTGCGCCGAGGGACACCAGCCCCAGTCAGTCCTGAACTGACACCCTCAGTTTGGTATCTGGATCCGTGCTGCGCTTGCACATGGACTAAGCCCCAGCTCAGAGCACAAATTGCTGTTCCCAGCCCTGGGTGCCAAGCGCTGGTCCTGCTCTCTCCTCCCTGGTGCGGCCCGAGCGCACGACTGCTCTGTCTGCTCCTGCCTTGGGGCTTGGGGAACGCGGGTGAAAAGGAAAGACAGACTCCTGTGGTTATGGGATCTCTTAAGTGTCCTGGGATGCTTTGCTAATGACTCTGTAACGGTTCCTGGGCTATTAAGTCCATAGGTGCCCAGAGAGGCAAAGAAGTCCATGAACGAACTTTCCTATTAAGGTTTCCTTCTTACAAAAAAACACACTTCTATTTTCTCATCAACAACAGACTGAAAGATGGAAGATGAAGCAGCACCTGCTTCTTGTGAAAACAGGTAACAACAGATGGTTCCACTCCGTCTATCCTTAGTTGCTTCCTCCACAGGAAACCTGTCCATTAATTTAACCTTTAGTGTACAGGCAGGGCCTTGCTGATGTTCCTGTGTAGGCAACACGTGCGTGGATGTCAGGCTTTCTGCAGATTTGTTATGGAGTTTTCCTGTTTCTTTTAATTAGGAAAATCTTGCTGTGTACTCCTGAAGTCTTTATTAAGCTGGTGGGTTGAGAGGAGGACGGGGAGCTCCAGTGAGCTCAGGGAGGACCAGTCAGTGTCACAGGCAAAGCAGAATGGAACTCGACTGGGTGAAAATTAATGGAATTTATTGATAGTTGAAACTGCCGTGTCTCCCCCATGTTTGGGTGGATCACCGTGCACCCTGAACCGATACAGGCAGGTGTAGTCCGGGTGGCCCCAGTTGCTCAGCACTTGCAGCCTGATGTAATTCACGATCCCAGGGAGCTCGTTCTGCAATGACAAGAAGAAATGAGTCGCCTTTTCCTCTCTGGCACGTGAGCACTGACAGAAGTGCCGCAGCGACGGCCTCGATCAGCAGCTTCCTTCCTGCTGCCCCGCGGGGGCTTTGACCTGTGGTGGTCCAGATGTTCTTATCCTGCTCCACCTCATTGGGCCATGAGAACAGCCAAGGAAGGAGCAGCTACCACATCCCTCAGCAAAGCTGGAAAGCTCTCGCCTGCTTTGGGGCACAGGCTTCCACAGTCAGAAGACCCAGGGCTGGGGTCAGTATAATGTCTCGTTGCCTTCTCTTGGAAGTCATGGAAACAGAATGGCCTCCCTGTCACTGGTCATTGCCTGCACCAACTGAACCATCAGGAAGCCCAGTATTTCTGGTCTCTAACTGGCAGACCAGCAGTCGTGCATCCTATGGGATGTGGCCGCTTGTGTGCACTTGTGGTCCAGACAGTCAAGCTGATTCCAGCTTCAGCTGTGGTGCTTCTAAGCACTGAAGTTTAAACACAAAATGAAAGAGAAGACCAGCAGTCCAGGCATCTGCCACCAGGAAGTTAAAGCAGAAGAAAGGCAGCGTGGCACTCGCTCAAGGACAGGGCTGCCTGTAGCCCTTTGGCAGGGAAGCCTCTCCCCATCCAGCCGCATTTCTCCTCCTCTCCTGCAGTTCTCCTCCCTCTGTGTCCCCATACCTTCAGCTGGAAGGTCTGACTGGGATTCAGCGCCGCCAGGAAAGTGAACTGTCCCAGGAACGTTCCCTGCTCCTCGTGTTCTTCCTTGAAGCCCTACAGAGAGACAGGGGTGGAGAAAACAAGAGCGTCTGAGGCACCATGGAAGACTAAACTTCAGTCAGTGAAGTACGGGGTTATTTCAGCTACGTAGTCCAAGGACCATGGGCACAAGGAAAAGACCTGAAGCTGCAGGTGGGCAGCACGTCACACTTGCCTACTCAACGAGTCCAAGCTGGCAGTCAGAAAAGGAGCAGACGCTCCCAGTGGGAGGGAGGTAACCTGAGGATCACAAATCCCACTTGGGTTGGAAGCCAAAAAGGTTTAAGACCATGCACTGTGCCAGCTCCTTTTCCCTGTGGCTCCTGGAGTAGCATCTTGCCCCAGAAGCTTTTTTTTGAGTGGTACATTGAATAAAAGAGGAATACAATGGGAAGGAAGCAACACCAAGGAGCCTGTTTCTTCTGAGAGACAGAAGGAAGCTTCAGGCCACCAAAATCCTTGACCCATCTTCATCCCCTGCTTAGAAATGCTGTGCAACCCCAGCCCCCACTCTAGAGAAGTCACTTACGTAGACAGCAAAGTCCTTTGGAGCTCCAGAGATACTTTCTCCATGGAACGCTGTCCCTGAGACATGGGCCATGGTGACGGCTCTGGGAATGACCGGCATGGACAGCTTGATGAACACGTGTCCCTGACTCCCTGGGAAGGGCCAGCAGTTGCCAGGATGATTTTCTGGCTGAAAGGACAAGAAACACTCAGCAGGGAGACACAGGCGGAGAGCAGGTCCATGCAAGAAGGAGGCAGGAGAAGAAGCTTCGAGGAGCAAAGACAGGGGAAGGCAACTCTGAGCAGCAGTTCATTCTCCTGACCTTTGTTTTACTGTTTCTTGGTGCTCCTACCTCCAGAATCAGCTCAGGAGACCTCATGTAATCCATTATCGGCAGGGAATACAGGAACACCTTTGCTTTGGCAGTCCGGAGGGATGGAGAAGTCCTGGAAAGAATGACGGCAGCCCCTGGAAATTAAAACATGAGCATGATCACCAGGCAGTTTCAGGAGGTATATTACACTGTTGACTTGAAAAAGGCTTCTCAGTTGTCATCCATGTCCTACAGTGGGTTCCCCTTTGTCTTGATGGCATGACCCCTCTGAAACACATAGCAAGGAGTCACCAAACTGTCGTATTTGGCCATGGAAATAGGCAAGACTGTGAACCAGCCTTTCTGTGCTTCCCATGGGGTCTGGCCTGTTACAGGCTCTGTCAGTGGGGGCACTTTTAGGGCACGAGGTGACCCTTGACTTCTCACCCCTTCTCTCCTACCCCTGGGCATGTTCCAATGCCCATCTTGTCAATCTGGACAGGAAGCGCATTGGAACTGGTTTGTATGTAAAATGTCACGGCACCTGCTGATTTGAGGGCATAATCCGGCATCGGGACGTGGATTTCCTCCAGCTTCTCCAAAGCTTGATTGATGATCTCGTGAACAGCCTGGGAAGGAACACAAAGGAGAGCGCCTGTTAGAAGGAAAAGGAATGGGGCAAGCAGCTCCCCTGCAAGGCCAGCCAAGGTGAATGGGGACAAGGTCCATCTCAGATGGAAGGAACAACCAAATTGCCTGCAAGCCTCCCAAGTTTGCTCTGCTGTGATTGACAGGATCAGAAAGCGGGGGCTGCTCACTGCAGTGCTCTGAATGCTGGAGCTGCGGGAAGGGGCTTTTCCTGTGCAGAGGCCCCAGGCCAGGCAGCAAGGACAGACAAGCTTTCTGGGCATGAGATAGGCCTGGCTTAACTCTGGACCTCTCAGACCATTCCTTCTTTCCAGAACTCCCTTGAGGAGGACCACAGATCTGGACGCAGAGGAAGGTGCGACTCAGACAGCTGGCATGCCTGTCAGGGCTCTTTCTTCCCCATAAGGAAGTGTGGAGCAACAGGAAAAGGAAGCGTGGCCATGACAGCACTTGTTGCAGCAGCACCAGCCTGTTGGCTGTGACAGGAAATGGAGTAGGATACGTGCGGACAGAGGATAAAACCCCTGAGCAGATCCTTCTGCCTTGTGCCCTTACCCGTCCGGTAAAGCCTGGGACCTTTGCCTTCTTCAATCCTTCTTGTAGAGCCAGCTCAGCAACATCCTTTGCGCTCCAGCGCAGATGATAAAGTTGTTCCTGAAGCTTACGGAGCTGGACGGGCAGGGACAGGGTTTCGCTCAGGTCTCCTAACTCTTTTGCAGTGTTCCAGGTTAAGGCACCAAGTCGTCCCACGTGGTAAACTCCTGTCAGACACACACCAGAGCTTAGAACTTGGTCTAAGGCGGGGTTATGCCTTGGGCTACCTTCTCCCCTTTCTGTGTCTCTCCCAAGTGCCTTGACTGTCTCTTGTTGCCTTTGACAGTGGCCGTCGTGGTGTATGGGTTCTGCAATAGATGGACGTTCCCTGCCCTGGCCTGTGCTCCTTGTCCTGCAGAAGATTCTCAGCCCCTGGGGCAGGAGAGCTCAGGCACGGCCTCTCCCTGGGCTGAAGGGAACTGGCTCAGCCCTTCCTCACCCACACCCGTCCCGCTGGAGCAGGGACTGGCACAGCTCTGTGGGGACTTTATGCTCTTGGCTGAGCTCCTCTGCTCACAGCAGGGCAGCAGAACAGGGCAGGATGGAGCCCCGAGTACCTCCTGAAGCACCGTCCTCAGGTTGGAGCTCTGCAGAGACTCACCAAAACAGAAGAGACCAAGCAGCAGCACCAGGGTCGATGCCTTCAGTGCCTTCATCTTCCTGCAGAGTAGGTAAAGGAAAAGGCTGGTGAAGCTGGTGGTACACGTGCAGATCAGCAGCAGACTGGAGAGCAGCAGCAGGGACTGCAGCCCTGGAGCCTGGCGTTCCTGCCGTGTGCATTGGCTTGGTCCTGCACCAGCTCCAGTCACTGCTGGAGGTGTCACCAGCTGCACCAGTGGGGGATTTGTCACAGCAACGATTGTTTCCTTAGGGACAAAGGGCTCAAGATGGACTCTGGACTAAGAGCAGGAAGTGCAACAGGACTTGTGTCCACACTTCACATCTGTGGGGCTGGACAGGGATTCTTTGGAAATGGAAGGGACATAACAAATGCCTGTTTCTGCTGCCCAGCATCCAATGGGCACTTGTGCTGCTCCTGTTCTCCACCCTCTCAAGAGAAGGTTCAGCCTGTGCCCCTACAGTCCAACAGCTGCCAGGGGGGTGTGTGTCTCCCCTCTCGCAGCGTTTCTTTAGCAGCCGGGTTATCTCTGGCCCTTCTCTTGGCAGAACTGCAGACAAATGCAGACTGGAAAGAGGGAGGGAGGGCTGAATGTCAATGTGTGCTGGCAAGCAACGGGCAACCAAGGAAGTGCCAAAGAAACCCTCTGGTGTCTGGGCCCTGCTGCCCTGAGCCTGATCTGCCAAGACACAGCACACACCGCTCTGCAAGGGGGAAATTCCTCTTGCCTGTTCCAGGAGGCTCTCAACAGGCTCACAGCGTACACTCATCAGGAATAAACAACCCCTTTTGTTCTCCTAGAGAACTCCTTGCACCCCTCAGAGGATCCTGAGCCCCTTTCCTAAGGCAGAGCCCTGGTGAGGA